>NC_140489.1:2087379-2139879 GCF_964271855.1 Acomys minous | reverse complement strand
GAGTGAGTGGGTGAGTGAGTGAGTGAGTGGGTGAGTGAGTGAGTGGGTGAGTGAGTGAGTGAGTGGGTGAGTGAGTGAGTGAGTGGGTGAGTGGGTGAGTGAGTGAGTGAGTGAGTGGGTGAGTGGGTGAGTGAGTGGGTGAGTGAGTGGGTGAGTGGGTGAGTGGGTGAGTGGGTGAGTGAGTGAGTGGGTGAGTGGGTGGGTGAGTGGGTGAGTGAGTGGGTGAGTGAGTGAGTGAGTGGGTGGGTGAGTGGGTGAGTGGGTGAGTGGGTGAGTGAGTGAGTGAGTGGGTGAGTGAGTGAGTGAGTGAGTGGGTGAGTGAGTGAGTGAGTGAGTGGGTGAGTGAGTGAGTGAGTGGGTGAGTGAGTGAGTGAGTGGGTGAGTGGGTGAGTGGGTGAGTGAGTGAGTGAGTGAGTGAGTGGGTGAGTGAGTGAGTGAGTGGGTGAGTGAGTGAGTGAGTGGGTGAGTGGGTGAGTGAGTGAGTGAGTGGGTGAGTGAGTGAGTGAGTGGGTGAGTGGGTGAGTGAGTGGGTGAGTGAGTGAGTGAGTGGGTGAGTGAGTGAGTGAGTGAGTGAGTGAATGGGTGAGTGAGTGGGTGAGTGAGTGAGTGAGTGAGTGAATGAGTGAGTGGGTGGGTGAGTGAGTGAATGAGTGAGTGAGTGGGTGAGTGGGTGAGTGAGTGAGTGAGTGAGTGAGTGAGTGAATGAGTGAGTGAGTGAGTGAATGAGTGAGTGAGTGGGTGAGTGAGTGAGTGAGTGGGTGGGTGAGTGAGTGAATGAGTGAGTGAGTGTGTGAGTGAGTGAGTGGGTGAATGAGTGAGTGAGTGAGTGGGTGAGTGAGTGAGTGAATGAGTGAGTGAGTGAGTGTGTGAGTGAGTGAGTGTGTGAGTGAGTGGGTGAGTGAATGAGTGAGTGGGTGAGTGAGTGGGTGAGTGAGTGGGTGAGTGAGTGGGTGAGTGAGTGGGTGAGTGAGTGAGTGGGTGAGTGAGTGAGTGAGTGGGTGAATGAGTGAGTGAGTGAGTGTGTGAGTGAGTGAGTGTGTGAGTGAGTGGGTGAGTGAGTGAGTGAATGAGTGAGTGGGTGAGTGAGTGAGTGAGTGAATGAGTGAGTGAGTGAGTGAGTGGGTGAGTGAGTGAGTGAATGAGTGAGTGAATGAGTGAGTGAGTGTGTGAGTGAGTGAGTGAGTGAGTGAGTGAGTGAATGCAGTATTGATGCTGGACACAAACATAGGGTTTTTTTGGCCAACATATTCCAAAGTTTTATTTTCTTTATTATTAATCAAGAATAAGGGCTGGAGTGATGGCTCAGAGGTTAAGAGCACTGACTGCTCCTCCAGAGGTCCTGAGTTCAATTCCCAGCAACCGCATGGTGGCTCACAACCATCTATACTGAGATCTGATGCTTTCTTCTGGCCTGCAGGTGTACGTGTAGACCACTGTATACATAATAAATAAATATTTTTTAAAAGAATAAAAGTTCACAGAATGGAAGAAAATAAGTAAAGCACAGATGAACTGCCCAAGAATTGTTTGCCATCGTGTGGAGAAAGCCTCTGTTCATGCAGTGTCAACCTGCTCCCAGGATAAGACTTCTTAGGAATTTCATTTGGTGCAATGGAATTGCTTGCATTCAGGGCCTGTTGCCTTTTTAAGAGGAGTTGAGGATGTTTCTCTAGATTTTGTTTTTTCTTTCCTAGGCTCTCCTAGCAGTTTTTTTCCTTTAAATTCCCTCCTAAGTGGCCCACAGTAGCAAGAGGGGACCTCTTTTGAACAAGCATGGACGAGACTTTTTGCTCGAAACAGGGCCAAAGCATCTGTGGACTCCCACTGCCCCTGCTTAGCCTGTGGATGTTTGGCTGTAGGCGTGGGTCTGGTTATCTGTGTAGTTTAACAGGGAAACTATCCCCCTTATTTCATGAATAGTTCAGAGAAGCAGCTTATTGCAAGTGGTGCCGACCAGAGCCGTTCTGCACCCTTGGCCATGCGTCGTTCACCCACGTTTGCTTTTACAAGGCCACACTATGTGCTATGGTGGGTTTAATGGAAAGTTATCGCACAGCAGGTGCCAAAGCCATACAAAAGCAAAAGTGTGTGAAATGATTAATCTAAAAGCTGCTCAGCAGAAAGCATAATATTTTTAAGTCCACAGATAATGCAAACTGAGCCCAGGAGTGCAGTGGGGGTGGGAGGTTGTAGGCATTTGGCCTCTTTTTAACGGAGAGGGCAGGAAGATGGATGTTACAGCGAGCACAGGGCTCTGCCTAAGACCAGCTCAAGAGCATCTCTGACCATTGATTCTCCATCATCTCTTTCCTCTCTTCCCTGCGCCTCCCTGCCAGGCTCAGTTCACTGTAGGTGGAGTTCATCCTAAATCCTCCATGTTCATCTTCCTCTTTGCTGCCTCCTCGGCCTAAGTCATCCCATTTCTAAGGAAGGCCACTGTGACAGTCACCTGACTGGTCCCTCTGTTTCTGCTCACTGCCATGATACCTTTCATCATCCACAGATAAGTTACAGAACTTGAGAACAAATGCATTGAGTGTTACAAGTTCTTTGGTGGCCCGGCCCTGTCCTTTGGTTCAAGTCTAAACTTATTGTGGTTTGTCACGTATCACTGTGTCCTGTCGTGGCTGCTTAGCTCAGCCTTAAGCCTGTCCCATCGCAGAGGAGCACCACCCAGTGTCCTCCTGGCTGCCGTCATCTCCCCTGTGGGTTTGGGGCAACTATTTCAAAGTTGTTCTTGTGTGATTTTCATCCTAGCTCAGTTAGAAGATTGCGTTACGTTGATTTGTTGAGTGGTGTGGGGGTTTGCTCGCGCTGTCTCCACAGCCTCAGTTCATCTTACATTTATTCCTCCGTACTTGTAACTGACTGTTTGCCCAGATAATATGGACACTCCATGCCTTATTTGTGGGGATAACTCCAGTGCCAGCACACTGTAGGCACTTGGTACACAAACTGAGTTGTACGTATCAGACAGCTGTCCAGCCACCAGGCTTAGACCAGAGTTGTGTGTGTTACATTTTTGACTGGGTGTCTGTGTGAGAAGAGAGACCCCAGGAAACCTGAAGGGGGGGGGTACCTCTCAGTAGTGAGCGGACTTCTAAGGTAAGGAGCCCACAGGCCAGAGCTTGGCATGTGTGTTTATAATATTTGAGATTGATTACTTTAGCAGTCGTGCCGTGAGGCTGGAGCCAGGGCTTTGTGTAGGAGGTTGATGTAGACACGAGGAAAGTGTCGGTTTTGTTTTTGTTTTTTTAAAGGAAGATCCCAGTCATTCAATTTTATCAATAAAGACTCAGGAGCCAGATGCTGGGGGGCAAGGGGGACCTGCTTGCTCAGAGAGACAGAGAAAGCACCCAGATGACCTTCCTCTCAGCTCACGTCTCAGAGGAAAGCACCCCGAAAGTTCACCAGCCCCACAGACAGCCCAGGAGGAGAAGGCCAAAGAACCCAAGGCCAATGGCTTGTTAGCTCAAAGCTCAAAAGCCCCCTTCTTCTCCACGCTGTCCTAAATACCCTCCAACGTAAAGTCCTCCTCCTCTTTAATCCCTGCCAGCTCCACCTCTTGACCTAGGGTTAACTTTACCAAATCCTGAGTACAGAAAGCTCTTGAAATAGAGGTGTGTGCTAGGGCTGAGCTGTACCAAACAAGGAACTCACGTTTTTCAGTTCACAATCTCGGGATTCACAACAGGAACAAATATCCTGCAACAGGAAAAGGCAATACAACAAGTGATAAGAAGGTGACGAGGAAGGAGAAAAGTGAACCCAGGGCTCAAATTTTGTGGTGACCGTGCACCAGTACTTTTAACTGAGCCATAAAAGTACTGTTTCCTTTGTAATGTAGACATTTATCTTGTCACCGAGAACACTGCTTACACACACACACACACACACACACACACACACACACACACACACAAAGAGAGAAAGAGAGAGAGACAGAGAGAGACAGAGAGAGACAGAGACAGAGACAGAGACAGAGACAGAGAGACAGACAGAGTTTACAGTCCCAGCTACTTGGAGAGTTGAGGTAGGAAGGTCATATCCAAGGCTTACCTTGGTAACTTAGTGAGATGCTGTTTCAACTTTAAAAAAAAAAGATTTATTTATTTATTATTAGGTATACAGTGCTGTGCCTGCATATACACCTGTAGGCTGGAAGAGGGCATCATATCACATTACAGATGGTTGTGAGCCACCATGTGGTTGCTGGGAATTGAACTCAGGACCTTTGGAAGAGCAGGCAGTGCTCTTACCCTCTGAGCCATGTCTCCAGCCCAGCTGTTTCAACTTTTAAAAAAAAATTAAGAGAGCAAGTGACTTGTAAATAAAGTTCAGTGGTAGAGTGTGAAGCCCCGCATTCAATCCTCCATTAAAATAATTTTAAAAAATACTCCTCTGAATGAAAATGCAAAAATGTGCTTGCCTGAGCCCCGGAGCTCCTTTGGTAAGACAGCACTGAAGGGATGATATCAGGACGATAGAGAGAACTGAGAGTGACATTCCCGCTGCCATGGAGTCAGCGGGTGATGTCATGAGTTAGCGAGTGACGTCATGACAAATGCCCAGTACGATAGGTAACGGCCATGCAAATGCACAGTTATCAACACATTTTCATTTAATGAATCTATCTTTTTTTTTTCCTGAAAAGCTGTTATCTGGAAAAACATTTTCTTATGCACCATATATGTTTGTCTTTTTTTTTTTTTTCTAAAAGCAATTGAACAAGATGATGAAAGAACTGACAAGCACCTAGACGTGACAGAGGCAAGCGGTGACCCTGACCGTCAGGTATGATGCAATGTTGTACCCTTTTCCATCCAGGGTGGCTACAGGGGGCCAGTGTCCACAATAAGACAGTCTTCATTCTGGAGTATATTTAAAGCAAATTGACACTAGTTTCTTTTTTCTTTTTTAAAAATATATTTTATTAATTTATTCATATTACATCTCAATTGTTATCCCATCCCTTCTATCCTCCCATTCCTCCCTCCCCCCTATTTTCCCCTTACTCCCCTCCCCTATGACTGTGAATGAGGGGACCTCCTCCCCCTGTATATGCTCATAGGGTATCAAGTCTCTTCTTGGTAGCCTGCTATCCTTCCTCTGAGTGCCACCAGGTCTCCCCATCCAGGGGATGTGGTCAAATATGAGGCACCAGAGTTGATGTGAAAGTCAGTCCCAACTCTGCACTCAACTGTGGAGACTGTCCTGTCCATTGGCTAGATCTGGGTAGGGACACTAGTTTCTATACCTTCTTCCCAGTACATGATAAAACATATCAGTGTAAGCTGTGTGCAGTGGTGCACGCCTGTAACCCTAGCATTCAGGTGGATCTCTGTGAGTTCGAGGCCAGCCTGGTCTACAAAGTGAGTCCAGGACAGCCAAGGCTACGCAGAGAAACCCTGTCTCAAAAAAGCAAAATATAGTGTGTATGTGTCTTGTGTGTGTGTGTGTGTGTGTGTGTGTGTGTGTGTGTGTGTGTGTGTACAGAGAATGCCCGTTGCTTTTGAAAACCTCGGGCATATGAAGAAGTTATATTTCATGTAGGTTTTCTACCTACCAAAGAACACCAATGTCCCGTCACACATGTTGATGGCTTCCCTTTTCCTGTTAACATTGTCTCTTTCTGCCTGAGAAACTGCCTATTTCTGTGCTGAATTGTGTGGACAGAGAGAAGAGAGTGTTTACACTCGGGTTTGTATGCAAAGCCCTTCTTCCACTTCTGTTGCCTTTGGTGTGCCCCTTAGCTGCTATAAATTCTGTAAATTCTCATAAGGCAGCACCCACTGTGCATGGTTTTCAGGTCCATAAAATGGAGATGTCGGTGTTTCAGGAGGTCACAGGGAAGTGGTGTAGCTTCTCTGAGTCTTTGTTGTTGTTGTTGTGGATGATGATGATGATGATAATGATGAAGATAACGACGACATACTAAAGCCTTACACCCAGTCCTATAAGGTTATAATTAGCCCTGCTTTACATATGGGGTGGTGAGTAGTGGCCTGGGATTCTGACCAAGGCAGCCTTCTCCTCCGTACTGTTTGCTTTTAACCACTACGCAAACTGCCTTTCTGCTATCTCCAGAGGGCAGACAATCTTACTGAAATTAGGTGGTGTTTTTGAGTATTAAGTGAAGAAAGGAAAAAGGAGAGGGGAAGGAAGGAGGGAAGCCAGGGAAGGAGGGTGAGGAAATACTGAGTTTAACTTGCACCTCAGAAATTGACCATGATGGTGCATATCTCAACACTGCGGAAGTGAAGACGGAGGGTCACAGGTTCAGTGTCGTCCATGTTGGAGAGCCGATGTGAGGCCACTGGTGGGTCCATAGACCTCATCTCCAAAGGCAAAAGCCAAAAGGCAGAAAATCATATAGTGAATTTCTCCTCCAACTTTTAATTTTTAATTTATTAAAACATATTGCATAACAATCAGTTAGAATGTATTTGGGCGTACTGAATTTATGTCCAGTAGAATTTGTGCTGTGATTTGTTATTAAAAACAGGCTTTCACAAAAGGGGGAACGTTGGCTTAACTTCTCTTGGAAGCAGCTTTTACATTGTGATTTGCTCTGTTGTTCTAGAAAAAGTGATTTGTGTGTGTGAAAGAATGCGAATGGTGGAGAGAGTGTGTGTGTGTGCGCGCGTGTGCACACTCACCTGTATGCATGTGGAGGCCTGAGCCGAGGCCTTTCACTGAACGTGGAGCTAGGCTGGCGTCTTAGGTGTGCACATGGCCGTGCCTGATTCTTATCACGGGCACCAGGCACTTGAGCTTGGGTCCTTACACATGTGCAGCAAATGCTCTTACTGCTGAGCCATCATCTCCCTAGCCCAGAAAAAGTGAATTTTAGTTTTAAGGTAGCACAGTCATTGTTTTAAAATGGGAAGATGGCTTGTTTGTCCTCTATGTGTCCTTCTCTAAAGGATGCCTGCCCATGTTTCATTTTCACCCCCAAGGGAGCAGACTCGACATTTTATGAGTCCGCTTATAGAGGAAACAGACTTTTCATTGGCGTTGGTAACATTGCTCATACTCGAACCCATAGAATAGCTTTAATTATACATTACAGAAAATGTTTTTCTTCCAAGAGAGACCTTGAAATAGGCTCTTAAATAATTCTTCTGACAGTCACACATTAATCCTCTCTCTTTTTCTGGCTTAGCAGCGTTAGATAAACTGTTTATAATTAATTTCACATAGATAAATTAAACAGACCATGAATACAAAAGTCTGGATCAAGGGCTCCTAGTTATTTTGCCTGTTTGTCCCTAGCAAAGCTCCCAAGATATATTAATAAATTCATGGGTTTCTTGAATTAAATCACTAAATTACAAAGCTATGAAAGGGACCCCGAGAACATCTGGTTTTATGTTGTGTTTCCAAGTTCACTATCTCATGAACCGTGGTGATCTGTGATCTCTCTGGGCTGAAAGACCCCCCCAGGGAATAAAGTGCCACCCAGAAACTTTGCTGAACACCCCCCATAGTAATTTGGTAAGGAGTGATCTAGAATTATCTAATGAAAATATTAGTACATCAAAAAATTAAATAGCAGCTAGAAAACCAAGACAGCAATATTCTTTCTTTAATAAAACATGAAACAAATATAAAAGTTAAGTTAATCTGAAACATAATTTTTAAACTAATAACATTTGTTATTTAAAATGCAAAATGCAAATATTTGATTCCTGCACCCATCTGTTTAGTTCAGATAAAACTGTTTCCTTATTTTTAAAAAAAAGAAGAAAAAAGCCTGTATTTAGAATCCTCATCATGAGATGAAGAGTTTCCTGACAAATTGTGTTTTTGTGAAACTTTTCATCCCTCCCCGCGCTCTGCCACTGACACAGGTCACAGTTATTTACAGAGCCCTGCCTGGGACTCTCGGTCCTTGACGGGGTCCGTCCACTGTGCCCACACAGTAGCTCCCAGCACTCCCAGCCGGGCCCATCCCTGCCTGGCCCGGGACACACATTCCCTTTGTTGCTGTGCATTCTGTCTGTTGGGTTGTGGGCTGTCAACATCTCCACTACAGGAGCAGACAGTGAACCACTGAGGGTGACGTGGAGCAGAAAGAAGTGTCAGATGTAAGACCAGAAGAATTCTCTAGATGCCAGACATTTCTCTTCTGTTTAGAAATAGAGCCTTTAAAGAACGCTAATCAACAAGATAGACAAATCCTTAGCCAAACTAACTAAAAGGCAGAGAGAGAATATCTAAATTAACAAAATCAGAAGTGAACAGGGAAGGGCAGATAACAACAGGCACAGAGGAAATCAAAAAAAGTCACTAGTCTTACCTCAAAAACCTGTACTCTACGAAATTGGAAAATCTAAAAGAAATGGAAATTTTTCTTTTGTTGCTTTTTGTTTTGTTATTTGAAACAGGGTTTCTCTGTGTAGCCCTGGCTGTCCTGGAACTTGCTCTGTAGGCCAGGATGGCCTTGAACTCACAGAGATCTGCCTGCTTCTGCCTCCCAAATGCTGGGATTAAAGGCATGTGCCACCATTGTCTACGGAAAGATTTCTTGATAGGTACCCCTTAGCAAAGTTAAATCAAGAACAGATAAACAATTTAACTAGACCTATTACCCTTAAGGAAATAGAAGCAGGCATTAAAAGTCTGCAACCAAAAAAAAAAAAAAAAAAAGCCCAAGGCCAAACGGTTTTAGTACAGAATTGTACCAGGCTTTCAAATAAGATCTAATACCAATACTCCTCAAATTATTCCACAGAATAGAAACAAAAGGAACATTGCCAAGTTCATTTTATGAAGCCACAGTCACCTTGGTAACTAAACCACACAAAGACTCAATAAAGAAGGAGAATTCCAGACTCATTTTCCTCATGGACATTGATGTAAAAACACTCAATAATTATTTGCAGGTAGAAACAGCCCCCACAGAGTTTCCTTGTGCCCCAACCACACGAGGAGGGTACTTGGTGCCGTTTCTTCCCTTCTGCTCTCCCTTGTGTTGATTGAAAACACATCTTCATGATTGGGCCGTGTATTTGGCACCATCTCAGATTATAGGGCCTACTAAAATTCTGACAGGCAAGAAATAGGCCCTTAGGAAGGCTAGGGTGGTAAAGGATTTTAAGAGTTAAAAAAAAAGATCAAACGGGCCCTCAGAGATGCTCTATCTAGGTCAGTGGTTCTCAACCTGTGGGCTGTGACCTCTTTTGGGGATCGCCTAACAGATATCCCCCATGTCAGGTATTTATTTACATTACAATTCATAATAGGAGCAAAAGTTACAGTTATGAAGTAGCCACGAGATAATTTTTATGGTTGGGGGTTGTCACACAGGGGGAGCAGGATGGCAGCATCTGGAAGCGGGAGCCACTGCTCTGAGCATCACTGGACACAGCCTAGCCCCATCTGCTTACCCAGCACCCCTTGCTGCTCCAGCTTGTAACCCGCAGAGCTCAGTAGTTGCAACGCAAAGCCTGAGATGGTCACTTGTCAGGCCTGGTGTGGACATTGTGCTAGCATTCACCGCGTATGGATGTCTGCTGTGTGCCTTTGCTTCTGGTACCACCGGCATCTCCTCCCCAGATCCCTACTCTATAGTCAGTAATTTCTCAGAAAAAAAAGGGCATGCCCACCTGCATGTCGCCTCCCCACCTTCCTTCCCCCTCCCTTCTCCTATGGTCAAATTTCCCTGTGTGGTAGATGATTTCTAACGGAGATAAACATGCACCCGTATCACCCTCATCATCTCAATTCCGTCGAGCCAGCAAAACTCCCTGTTCTCGTCGGTCTTCAGCTGCGGGGCTTGGGGGGTCAGCTACCACACAGTACCCCGCCCCCCGTGGCAGTCTCTGTTGGCTGCGTGATGGCGAACCTGCCCCCTAACCACCTGAAAATTGTTTGGAAGCGTCTCGCCTGATGCTCTGGCTGACGGGAGGCTGGCAGATTCTTAGCCCCACCAATTGGAAACCAGGGAGCTGCAGGCTCTTCCTGTCTTCCCAGGAAGATTCTCTGCATCTTCCCATTTCTTTTTTTCTTTTGTTTGTTTGTTGTTTGTTTGTTTTTCGAGACAGGGTTTCCCTGTGTAGCCTTGGCTATCCTGGACTCGCTTTGTAGACCAGGCTGGCCTCGAACTCATAGCAGTCTGCCTGCCTCTGCCTCCCGAGTGCTGGGATTAAAGGCGTGGCCCACCACGCCCGGCGTCTTCCCGTTTCTAAGCGCTGCACTCAGCTCTTTGGTTTCTGTCGTAGCGTACAACCAGAACAATGTGGCCCCGGCACCGTACCCCACCCTCACCTTTGCTTTTGAACCTACAGACTGCCAAGCCCCACCCCTAGAGGCTCTTCAAGTAGGCACCTCCCTTCCATATTCCCCAAATATTTACAAATATTTGGGAAACTCCTAAACAGCGTCTGCTGGCGCTACTTTGGAAGTACAATCAGATGCCCATCAAGTCTTATCGCTTCCGCTGCCTCAAGCTCCCAGGCGCATCCTGGGTGAAAACTTGTCTCTTTCATGGTCTGCTGGTCCCAGTGACCTCATCTTCCCAACTACACGCAGCCGCCCTCTAAACTGTAAATCTCTTTGTGGGAATCCTCTGCTCAAGCCATTCCAAAAAGTTTCATCTTGTTCAGGAATCCAGACTTTTTATTTATAGGCAAAACACTGTCATATATATATAATATTTTTTAATTAATACATTATTTTTTAAAGATTTATCTATTTATTTATTTATTACATATACAGTGTTCTGCCTGCATGTTTGCCTGCACACCAGAAGAGAGCACCAGATCACATTATAGATGGTTGTGAGCCACCATGTGGTTGCTGGGATTTGAACTCAGGACCTCTGGAAGAGCAGACAGTGCTCTTGACTGCTGAGCCATCCCTCCAGCCCCACTGTCATATATTTTAATATTATTCGTTGTATTACAGATTAGTTAATACCAAATTTAAATACAACATATTTTTATCAATCTGATAGGATATCATTAGCTCATATCTTAACTAAGAAACATAATTACTTTTTAAGTAAGTTTATTTTAATGAAATCTAATTATTATAACTCCCATTATTAAACTAAAATTTACATTCTATGACTTCTGTAATTTCTGGGTCTTTTTATTATTATTCAAAGCAGTATTAACTTGTTGATGCAAGGTGCCAAATGTTCAATGCCCAAGTTTTCTCCTCCAGAAAGCAGAGAACATGATTCTTTAGTTCATTGCTATGTGGATCTTTGTAATTCATTTACTTAATTTTAAAACTTAAATTGAATGTATTTATCTTTGGCAATACAAAGTATATACAGTAGGTATGACTAATATTAGGCAAAATTCTTTTCCAGGCTAACATGAATCTATTTTTAATTGAAACACATATACACACATAAACACACACACAAGCATCTGTCTGACTGTATATATATAATGTTTGTGTATGTGTACATATATATATATGCATGTGGTATTTCAGTGTATCTATATATTCTATAAGTTGAAATCAGGATGAACATACTTATTTAAACATTTTTTATTTATTTATGATAGAAACTTTCAAAACATAGTACCCCTGCTTTAGGAAACATGTTCATTAGTGTGATCTACAGTCACTTCATAGAACTATATTTTATTTTATTTTTAGCTTTTTTTTCTACTTTTCTTTTCTTGAAAATAGGATTTTTATACAATATATTCTGATTACAACCCCTCAACTTCTCCAAGATCCTCCCCACTGCTCCTCCTATCTGATTTCACACTCTGTCTTTTGTTTAAAAAAAAAAAAGTCAACTAGTCAAGTAGTGGTGGTGATGCTTTTAATCCCAGCACTCAGAAGGCAGACACAGGTGATCTCAGTGAGTTCAAGGCCAGCCTGGTACAGAGCAACTTCCAGGATAGTCAGGGCTACACAGAGAAACCCTATCTCAAAAAGCAAAAACAAAAACCAAACAGGTATCTAAAAGATAAAATAAGGTAAAACAAAACTGCCATATGTGGTGGCACATGCTATAATCCCAACACTCAGGGAGGCAGAAGCAGGTAGATCTCTGTGAGTTCGAGGCCAGCCTGGTCTACAAAACAAGTCCAGGACAGCCAAGGCTACAAAGAAAAACCTTGTCTCGAAAAACTGAAAACCAAAATAATAATAATAATAATAATACCACCACCACCACCACCAAACAAACCAGAATATGACAAAGGAAACAGAAGAAAAAGCCAAAGAAAAGTACAATAAACACATATAGTTGCAGAGACACACATCTGTACACACGGGACTCCCATAAAAACAAAAAACTGGAAGCCGTAGTGTATATGCAAAGGACCTGTAAGGCTTTTGAAAATACTGTCGGCCGTCTGCTGCAGGGCCTGAGGCCTGCCCTGAAGAGTGGTTTGTCCCCAGTGAGACTCCCTTGAAGAGAACTAGTTTTTCATATGCAGGCGGTTATCAGTTGGAGACGGCTTCTGGGTTAGGGATGGCTGCTGTGTCCACTTCTCCAGACCGTGTGGTCCCTGTGCCTGCTGCCACGGTCTGCTGAGTTGATAGATGCGTCCGTTCTGCTGTGTTGAGGAGGCCTTGTTTCCTTGGTGCCCTCCGTCTTCTCTGGCTCCTAAAATCTTCCTGCCTCCTCTTCCATGCAGTTCCCTGAGCCCTGAGGGGAGGGGTTTGGTACAAACATCCGTTTAGGACTATAAACTCTTTATATAGCCTGTAAGAAAGCCATGTGACTGGACCCTGCACCTCTCTGGCTATCTCAGCGGCTGTCCCCTTACCAGTTCTGCCCTACCATGACAATGTTTTCTTTCTTGGTCCTTAGTGTGCCAAGCACACGGAGCCTGTGGGCCCCTGCTCCTCTGCTTAAAGCACACTTCCTCTGCGTGTTGGCATCATCTTCCTGGCTTCTTCTGGGTCTCTATTCACATGCCACCTTATTAGGAAATCTGACTAAATGGGGACCTCTGTCCCCTCCTTTTTAAAAACCTAATACAGGCTTTTTCTTGTTTATTTATTTGTTTGTTTGTTTATTATGTATACAGTGTTTCACCTGCATGTCAGAAGAGGGCACCAGATCTCAGGATAAATGGTTGTGAGCCTCCATGTGGTTCCTGGGAATTGAACTCAGGGCCTTTGGAAGAGCAACCAGTGCTCTTAACCTCTGAGCCATCTCTCCAGCCCCCCTCTGTCCCTTTTTACTTCATTTTCTTTCCTGTTCTATACCACCCAGTATTTCTATTTGCATGTGTGTGTGTGTGTGTGTGTGTGTGTGTGTATCTGTGTGTGTATGTGTGTATATATCTGTGTATATATATGTGTATCTCTGTAAGTACGTGTGTGTGTGTGTGTGTGTGTGTGTGGTATGTGTGTGTGTGTGTGGTATGTCTGTGGTGTGTGTATGTGGGTGTGTATCTTTGTGTGTGTTATAGTCTTTTTCCTCTGTTGAACACAAACTCCCAGGATGTGAGGGACTTTGAGGAGTTTAATTCTGCAGCCTCAGGATTTATTGTGGGTGTTTATCAAAGTCTCTTGAATGATGTATAAAAATAGACAACTCGAAATATGTATCTGGAGAATTTCAAATGATGTTGCAATAAAGATGTATGTTTAGTACTAGGAAGACTGTGTTAGTGGATAAGGGAACACTGTGCTCATGGACTGACATGAAATAACTTCAGACGTTATCTAGGGTGGTATGGGACTTTCCAGCAGTTCTGGCCATCCACCATGTACAAGATGTCCTAAGATCAGATGAGGTCCTTGTCCAAGGAAACTTAGGAAAGAAACTAAAACACTTGTGAGGAACGTTAGACGCACAGACTCTCTTCAGTGGGGGAATTCTGCTTGCTGCCCTCTATGGGTCTGCGATGGCTGCTTGGAGAATTTCTTTCCTTCTGAACCCTTGAGGAGAATAAAGTTGCTGCTTTGCATGTCCAGTGTTGTTTCTGTGATACCCACTGGACAGTGTGGGTGACTTTCAAGACAAGCTGTTCAGACCATGAAGCTTGAACACTCTCTTGAGCCCCCGTCCCCATATTTGGTCACACTACCAAGTATATTCAAATCCTGTAGGTTATGTTGGGTGAATAAACCCAGAGGCTCTGACTAACCCTGCCAAGTTAGCTTCAGGTTTCTTTATTAGACCACACTTTGTTATGTCTGTGTGAACCATTTGGGAAAGAATTTGAGTAGAAATAGTTTATAATGTCTGTGTTAGAGTGGCCTTTTTTTTTTTTTTCCTGTTCTAAACTCCTAGATTCACCTCCTATCTATTATTACTACTTAAGCCCTTCAATAATAAAGAAATGCATGATGCTTAATGGATGTTCCTCAGTGCTCATGAGTGACACTCATGTTCTTATAGTAATTTTCCAGTTGTGGAAAAAAAAAAACACACAAGTCTATCTCCTAGTCTTCTTGGTAACCGTATTTGTCTGTGGAATGACCCGCTGGAACTGAAGAATTGGGAAGTTGTAGACTGTTATTTTTAGGACTCTGTATCACTTCACCCTTTTTGCCAGAGTGGTTCCTGGCTAACTTTCCCATGAATTTTTAACCTTTTGCTAGGCTTTGCTTATGTAACAGGAAACAGGCTGTCAGGAACAAACAAATGCCAGCATATCAGGCGCACACGTAGTAGCAAATGATTTAGTTTGCCTTTCCTGCTCTTAGGGTAGGCTGATACGCACTCTGGATCTAAAGTCTCTGGCGTGACAGCTCTGCATTAAAATAACGCAGATTTCACTTTGGAAAGGCGAAATCAGTCACAAAGGCCACGACTTAACTCAGGCCACAAGGAAAATGTGCTTATTATGAGGTGAACTTTGCCGTGCTGACATGTCCTGGGACTGTGGATTTAGGTATATCTTCGCTTTTTCTCCAACTCTTAAGGCTGGGGTGATGTGCAAGCTTCGAGAGAGGGATGATACGGGCCGCATCGAGCTGGTCCAGAAGCTGGCAAGAGAAAACTGTCAGTTTCCACAGACGGACAAAAAAGAACTGGAGAAGTCGGAACAAGTAAGCCTTTTCCTCCTGGGGATGTGGGTTGGAGTGGGTGGAAGATGGTTCTGTTTGGTTGCATATATGAAGGCAAAACTATTTTGTCTGTAATCGTTTAAGACTATCTCTGCAAAGCATCGCTGGTAAAGATTGATTCTCTGAGCTCTTAAGCTAGTGGCTTTGGAGCTGGGCTCGGGAGAGAACTCCCCTCAGAAATAAGCCCCATGGAAATTTAGACAGCCCCAAATGCATATCTAACGTGGCTCTGAGTTCACAGCTTCCTGGCCTTCCGTTGGAAATTGTGTCCCATTAAATAATACAGAGAACACAGATTTTTGAAAGAAAACCTTATGTCCACCTTGAGCATAGATCTCTTCTCCAAAGGAATGTATCCTGGGTCACTAGAAATAGATAAGGACAGAAAAACAGACTCTAGCTGTGGCCGCTGAGGGCGGGTAAGATGGAGACTTCCCAGTAGCTTTCTGATCGCTGTGTTCCAACAAGAGTGACATTGTGTGGGTACAGTGAATGCTGGGGGGCTGGGGGGAGGACAAGCTGCCTGGCCCCCTGAAAGCAGTTATTCAGCCGGAGCCGTAGGGCCGAGTGCTGCCCTCCAGCCAGGAAGACAATGTAGCCGCTTTCTTTTGCCACATATGTAACCACTGACTGTTACTGTTCAGGACCGCTGACAAAGGAGAACAGTTCTCTTGACTTTCTCCCAGCAACAAATTCTCTTTCACATCTTATTTTCAAGCCTTCCTGGGGAGAAGAAGCTGCTACCTGTCTTTTTTAGCCCCACGTCCATCTGTACAAATGACAGGGTTTTCCTGAGCAAGGCATGGCTTGGGGCCGCCAGGGCTAGCTGTTTAGCTTATTAACACGGAATATTTTCAACAGTTTGGTGGCTAAACGCTGTTAACAGTTGGCGTCTCAAGTGGCGGGAGTGGTAGGATAATTTCAAAGCCTTGAGATTGAGCTTGTTGTAGGGCTAACTGTTGGCTTTTTCGTTGGAAGATTCAGACATCTACCCTTTGCTGCGTATTGCAGGAAAGATCAAGTGCTTGTGAACAGCACCCTGAAGTTTGCCTAAGTCGCAGCCTGGTTCTTACCCAGTCATATCCTCAGGTTATACGTTTATCTTAATGTGTAGCTTCAACTTCCCAAGATGGTATTCCTGTGGATTCATTTTAGTTAGGAGACCAGCAGCCTTCATCATACACCTTTTTATTTCAAGATGCACTGTGAGCCTTGACTGTTGATGGCGTGAAAGCATGCCATAGTGTGATTTGAGGTGTTCTTCTTTCCTGCTGGCCCTTTAAATGAATCCTGTATCTTATGGGTGACTGCAAATGAGGTGATAGGGCAGAGTTGTTCAACGCCAAATGGCAGAGTCTCCTTCCACAGGAACTAGGTTTTAGGCTATGAAGGATCCCGGGCCGCTCACAGGACACCTGTGTTGCCTTGGTTTTGTAATTATTTTAACCCAGAATATTGTAGTCATAGCTATTCACATTGTAACTCCCTCTAAACCTTAGAAATGGGAAGCTGGTGCTAGTCATTGGCAAGACTTTTAAAGGAGCCAGAAATTTCATGTGAAGATTTTCAGTTTAGTTTATCATTATTTTCTTCGTTGCTTTTAAACTCTCTAAAACGGAACAGTAATGTTTTTGATAGTTCTTGCATGAATGTCATGTGACTGGTGCACTCACAGCTCTGAAATGTGTGCATCTGAGAGCAAAATATAAGCACACATTGGAATCATGGCTTTCCCCACGCAGACTTCCTGTGGAGCTTGAAGTAAGGGAAGGTGACTGTCAAGGGCCTTCCTTTCTCACGAGCAAGTGAAAACGCAGCTGCAGTGTGATCCCTGTCTGCAGGATGGCACCACTTGAGCCAGTCAGCGCCCAGAGCTGACACTGATGTGCTGTTCCTTAAAGGAATGGTGGCTTATTGGGTGCCTGTGTTTTTACACTCATTATCTGGAAACCCCAGCCTTCTGGCCTTACTTTAACCTCTCTCATCTTGAGACTCTGTTGGGACAATACGCTTGCTAAGTTCAGCAGCGAGTTTCAGCTTCTTTGCAACCCCGGGCCTCTGCTCTCGCTGGTGGAAGCTCAGCTGGAGCACACGGCACCAGCGGAAACTGCAGCTCACCAGAGTCAACCCAAGTCCACAGCTTCCTCGTCTCACTTCCACAGTCCCGACCCAGCCCCGCAACTGCGTGCAGGTTTCCTCATCTACCTCTCCTGGCCAAAGTTAGCTAGCCCCACAACACTTGCGTTAGAGTCCCAACTGCTTACTAGATTATTCTTTTCACTCAACTCTGTTCCCCAGGTCCAGAACACCACTTTCCACCCCTCTCATGAGCACGTGCCCAAACAGGAAAGTAACTCTGTAGGATAACTACTGAGCATGGCATAAACTTAGCAAAACAAAGCCCTTCTGGCCCTTCTGGTCCGATCACAAATCGAAGGGGACTAAAGTCTTCTGAGTGGGCACTTCTAGTGTTATCTTCAAACTGACAAATGCTATGATTATAAATTCATGCAGTCATAAAAAAAAAAAAAGTTCCACTGTGTACTTATGCCAAGGTGTTTCAGGAGGAAAAAATTTTAAATGTAATGCTGTTTCTCAGGATCCACTCAGTGTAAGTGTTCTGTTAGCCAGCCATAGGCAAAACTGGATGGCACTTGTCTCTAAGTGTTGACAATCAGGAGAGCTAGCACCAGCCATTGATGCTTGGGAGAGGTTAACCTCTTATGTGGGCATAGAATGTAGGAGTCTCCACTCTGTGGTTGTCTCAGTAGAGGAAAGGGACGAGCAGGAGCTCTGCACTAGTGGTCAGAGAGAAGGGCACGGCGGGGAAGGACAGAGGAACCAGCCACTGGTGAATACTGGGGAGTGGAAAGGGGCGGCCTGGAAAGAAAGTACCTGTGAGAGACCGAGGAAGCCGCCCGAGTGGGTCTAGATGAGTCCTTGTGGCCAGGGAACGCCATCAAAGAGAACAAGTAACGCGGGCAGCCGTGGGCTTTGTCAGATGGCTCTGGCTTCAGTTCAGAGGAGTGAGTGGGTGAGGAAGCGGGAAACGCTGGCTAGAACCTTCCAGAGCCCTTGCAGTCAGGCGGTGAGAGGTGCCCGCCTGTGGGAACTGAGAAGGCGGTGGATGTTAGGCACTGCATAGGCATGATGTGACAGAGCTTGACAGTTGGTAGCTGAGAATGTGGGTTCTACTTCATACTTAGTAATCTTTGAAGACTGGCTGTTTCTTGAACACAGCATAAGTAAGTATGCTGTGGTTGTTGTTGTTGTTGTTGTTGTTGTTGTTGTTGTTGTTGTGTTGTTTATTTCTGTCTTTTGAGACAACTCTCACTGTGAGGCTCTGGGTGGCTTCAGATTCATGGTCCTCCAGTCTTACTTCGAGGGCCGGGATTATAGGTCTGTGCCAACACGCCTGGCCAGGAGTGCTCTGTCTGTCACCAGGATGATGCTGTCTTTGGGGCTTTGTCCCAAGACAACATGAGTCACTGGGCTTGCTTTGTTTTCCTGGGCTGTGGTGAAATTGCCTTGGATCTTAATGTATATCTGGCTAATGAGCTGCTAGCTGCCTAGTAGTATAGAGAACACATAGGTTTGGTTTGTTTTGTTTCCAGAACAATCCCTTGAAATATCTGGTTATCCCCTCAGTGAACTGGTCGTTTGGCCAAATGTTGCTGTTTGCTGCAATGCTATCTGCTTTGTTCTGAAGAGGTCGCTATTAATTTTAGGCTTGCTCTTTTGACCTATGTCTTCTGAGTTAGTTTGGCAAATACTGTTGTTCTAGAATGTTCTCTTCATATTTATTTATTCACTAAAGTCTTCCCCTCCTTTGGTTTCCGAGACAGGGTTTCTCTGTGTAGCCTTGGCTGTCCTGGACTCGCATTGTAGACCAGGCTGGCCTCAAACTCACAGGGATCCACCTGCCTCTGCCTCCCGAGTGCTGGGATTAAGGGCATGCACCACCACCGCCCAGCTATTCACTATTCCTCATGATGATAGCCTGGTTGTGAGGCAAAGACATCAAGATGCATGGTGGCTCTGGAGGAAGGATGCACAGAGAACCCGCAGAGATACACAGGTGTGAGAGGAGGGGGTTGGTTACAGCTGGAGACACTAGATCCTCACCTATAGCAGAGATGAAACTTGACCTACTTTTTAAAATAAGTTTGGGTTTGAATTAAACAATTCTAATTGAAGCCTCTTCCAGTCTGACAGTTTGGAAAACCAAGGGTGGCCGTGATTAGGTAGAGCTAGGCTGGGTGAGCTCCAGTGTGGCTGTCTTGGGAACGCATCTTCCCTCAGCCCTTGTCTTTGGAGGAAGGACACACAGGAACAAGGAAGCTAAGGATGACAGGACGCATGCTGTCTCTGAAGAAGAAGAACTCCATGAGACAGGAGCCCTGGAGGAAGGGTTTGGAATGCTGGAAAGATACCACAGGGAGGCAGGGAAGGAAAGGCTGGGGTACTTGGAACTCTGCATTCTAGTGTCAGTAAAGCGGGTATCTTGACCTTTCTGCAGATGCGGGTGCCATTTTCCGGAATGCAGGTGTCGTGTTTACCAGAACACTGAGACTGTCTCTCTTGAAACATCTCTTATCCTCTGCGTACTTTACGCTGTGTGTTACATCAGGGGTGGCTCCCAAACCGACTCCCCCCATGAGGATGCCCACTTGTAGAAAGTGTACATAAGCGATTGTTCAGCTTTCCTGAGGGGCTCTGTCTCCACCCGGCCTCTCCCCACCCAGTTCTCCTCAGTTCCTTTGTTGAGTCTGAGGACCCACCCTACTTCCTTCCCCTTCTCCAGCTCACTCATGAGATGTGGGTGGGAAGGGGACTTGGCTCACTCTGAAGCTGAGGCTTGGCATGCTCTACTCCAGGGAAAGCTCGCTATCACTCCCCCTGGGCCGGAATTTCCTTTACCCCTGTTTCCTGCAGCCTCATCCTGCAATTCTGCAGACGTCAAAGGGCCTCCTTGTCTAAGGAACTGCTGAGCGGTGCATGGCTTAGAGCAGTCTGACGGCTGTCACTCTTATATTACACACCCAAAGCTGGTTTCTGTGACTTTGCTTCATTTAAAAAGTAGGGCTAAATGTAGCGTGACAATGTTTTTACTCTCTATAAAATACAGGAAAGGGAAGGGTCCTTTTGCCACACAGTTTGAATTCAAATTTTTCCTCGATATCTAGGTGAGAATAATTTCAAATAATCTAATCAGTATTTAAAGCTTTTCATTAAAATGATTTAACCCAAAAAGTACTTCAATGGGAAGAGAAATTTCTAGCATCATTGTTTATACTAAAAGCCGGAATTCAGATGTAATAGTGAAGTCTTAAGACCTTAAGTTGCCCATCTATAAAACAGAAGTCACCACACTGAAATCATGTTACTTTTCTTGGTAACAAAAATCCTGACTTTGGGCTTGGGTTGGTACTAAAACTGCCTTTTCATAGAAAACGGACCTCCTTGAGTGAACTATTTTGATGATCCATTTTGAACTGATATCAATCTGGTCACAGAGAGACACATTTTTTTTCTCTCTCAAGAAGTTTACGATCTAGATTTTGAAGAACACTGACTCCTTCAAGGCCCATAACCTAGCAAGCATGTTTCACAGCTGTCATGTTCGACTACCCACTTGGGAGCAAGGCCTACAAGTTCAATTCACTCTGTGCTATTGGAATTCTAGACTGTTCTCTCTCTCTCTCTCTCTCTCCCTCTCTCTCTCTCTCTCTCTCTCTCTCTCTCTCTCTCTCTCCAAATGGGAGCTAGACTACCAGTGTGTCTCAGGGCTGCCTCATGTGTCTGGTGCAGCCATCTGCTCATTAACTGTTGTTTCAGCTTCTCAGAAGAAGCCCATTGCGAAGTCTGCCCCCGCCCCCTTAGATTAGCTTCAGTGTTTCTAAGAGAGAGAACTTTTGTTATTTTGTTTTTGTTGTTTTTCTGAATATGTTCATGTTTGTTTTGAAAGCCAAGATAAGATCCTGGCTCCGTTGGCTTGATTTATCAAGCTCCTGATGTCAAAGAATCTTTTTTTTTCCCCCATTCCGTATAAGCATTCCCTAAGTTTAATAGGTTCTTGTAAACTAAGATAGCCACATCATCTCCACCGTGGCTAGGAAATAATTAAAACAATGTGTTGAAAACCAGATTTTTGTTTATTTATTAATTTATTTTTCTATTGTGTCCCTTGGCCCTGCTCCTGTGGCAGCTCTTCCTGAAACCTTGGCGATGCTGCAGCGGCCCCGCCTTCGCCACTTCCGAGTGTGATGAGCTAAACTAACAGAAGTACATCAGTCCCTCATAACGCCACGGCTCCTTGGCGTCAGCACCTCATAACACTACGGCTCCTTGGCAGATTGGTTTCATTTAGGTGTGCAAGGGGACCCTTGAAGAGAGACTGTTGTGGAAAAGATGCACAGGCCGGTGGAGGTCCTATCAGAGCTATGTGCCGGTGAAGGAAGGCAGAGAAGAGCTAGGGGAGAGCAGAGAGTCGGGGTAGCAGCTCTTGGCGTGCCGTGGCTCCGAGGGAACTACGCTGACAAGAGTTCCCCCGTAGTGCCATTCCTCTGAGGCTGTGTTCAGTGACCCATGAGGGAGGTGGGATCGCAGGTGTGTGAGCACTGTGACTAGAGACTTCAGGTAGTCAGGAGAGACACAGACGTCCCCAGGAGGAAGGTGAAATATAAGTGGGTAGAGGCGTGGAGGGATGAGGAGGGCTGGGCGTGGCAACCAACTGTAGGAGCAGTGACATGGCCACAGAGTCAGGGGCCTGGCATTGGTAGGGCCAGGAGACAGAGGCCTGAGGGTGTAGGACCTTGTGAGCTGGGCCTAATGTTTATAACAACACGGATGCTCATCTTAGGACGCTGAGCTGGGGAAAACACTAAGGTCTTGTGAGGATTTGTAAGCAAGAACATTAGGTTTGGCTTTTGAAATTCCTCCGCTGGAGGGTGGGGCTGGGCTTGAGGGTGAAAGGAAAGGTCACACCCACTCCATATAAAGCTTGCTTTCAGCCCCTTCCCCCCCCCCCCACGGTTTCCACTCTTGTTTTGCATGAAACAGTAGCCAGCGTGTACCTTTAGAGTCTGAAAAGCTCAACTCAGGGGGCTTCGGTTCCAAAGAAAACAGCGTGCCTGCTTATAGCACAGTTTCAATTTATCGTCTTTTACCTGAATCATACCGCCCAATCACCACTGATCTTTAAAAAGTTGACTTGGATTCAGCCCTGGCTTTGAAAAAATCAAATTGTGAGCAAACATGCAGCTACAACGAGGGAGCGTCGGCTGGTGTCCATCTGGCAGACCCTCACTTAAGTACAACCTACACTGTTGTGTGTCGGCCTCTTATGGGTTCAAACACAGTTTACTGATCTGAAGTGATTCAGAAACTTGAGTTGAAAAAGAAGAAGGGAAATTATAAAAGATTTTTATGTAGAGTTAAAAAACCCTTTTCCTCCTGTGGTGTGAAGTGGGTGGGAAAGAAAAAATAAAAAAAAATCCCATCTGGTATCTAGCAGCCCTAACTGTTGTGTTAAGGTAACGTGTTAAAATCTAACAGAGCACAACAGACTGTGGGCAAGTGTACAGTACATATTTTTCTAATAACCCATGCTAAATATCCATATTTTTCTTAAAATAAGACTATGTTCCTATTTGCCATCACATGGTAATTTTTGTCTTTAACTTTTTGTTTGGTTTGTTTTTGTTCCTGTTTTAAGAGAGAGCCTCGCGTGTTCTAGGCCGGCCTCACACTCTCTCTATGCATTGGAAGATGACCTTGAAACCTTGGTCCTCTACCACCACCTCCTCCTCGATGGAATTGCTGGCCTGTGCCAACACAGTTATGAGAGGAGCTGGGATGGACCAGGGCTTCACGCATGTTAGGCCGGCACTTTACCAATGAAGCGCCTTTCCCTGGCTTAAGAAATTGTCTATTTGGTTACTGAAAATACAAAGATTATTATTTATAGCTTTAGAAGTTGATGCTGTAGCTAATGTTGGGTTTAATTGGAATAAATTGAGGGGCCTCCTTAACAGTGTTCCCTCCCCATGTCAAAGGGAGAGAAATAAGACATTGCACAAAGTCAGCAGTTTTGACAGTCATTTATAAAGTCACAATAAAGAACCAGGGGATTGTCCGGCTGCAAGAAACAGTTGAAGAGAACAGGGCTGACCACGGTTCGGTCACCTCCAGGGCAGGGATTGGTAAGGGGCTCAGGAGAGCCGACGGCTCATGAGGACATCTGTCCTGTGACCCTCAAAGGTGGAATGGGAGTGGCTTTGCCAAGCTAGTGTGTGGCACGAGGTGTAGCTGACTTTTGAAACCTTTGCATGACTTTGCCTCAGCTGAAACTTACTGCGACGCTCCCGGGAAGCGAGCGCTGATGATCCTCAAGTGGTGACACCCATCATGAAATCCTGGGCTGAGTTTGTGGTTGCCGAGTACCCTGCGCAGTGAACTCAGCCTCAATCTTGCTGCCAATTGTGGAGTTTTCCTCTAAGCAGCGTAGGCTTTGGAAGGAACTTTAGCTGCCGGGTGCCCCTTGTTAGTAAAAAGCCACTCCCTAAACTGGCACCTGCTAATTAGGGTTTATAAGCAGTCACCTCAAGATAGGTGGTAAATAAAACACGATTGAATAGTTCTTTGGGAGGCTCATTAATCACACAAAAATATTAAAATATGTCTATCCGTGCCTAGTAAAGCAGATATCTTTGCCTTTGGGAACGGGAAGCAGAAATTCACTGGTAAAAGTGCAGCAACTGGACCACCTGTAGGGTTGGAAGAGCATGTACATCTGTTTAGCCCTAGGTGTTCTTGTGTTTGTATATTGTGGGGCCCTGGGTCAAGGCTAGCATGATTGAAATGGCCCTTAGCTACAATAAACTGCTTCTGTTAAGCAAATTCCCTTCTTTATTAGCAGTTACCCCCATCAGAAAATTAGCATCTCATGAAAGTAGAAACCAATAATTTTGTCAGCAAAATATAAATGGGGTCACTCGGTACTTCTCATTAAAGGCCCATCAGGAAGCACAGAGCCAAAAATTATCCCAGTATTAAAGCGGCGCTCGGCTACGTGTGTAAGGACAGGGTGGGGAGTGGGGTAATTGAAGCTGTGAAGATTATACTGTCCCTTCAGATAATAGGTGTGACTGTAATTTTAAAAGATGCAATAAAAGGGCAGAGACCAGAGCGCATGTGGCCAAGCTGGCAACAGTACACTCCCCCTGCAGCTTAAAGCCCTGAGGTGGGCAAGGAAGAATTGGAGGCTGAAGGAGGTAGGATTCAAAACACTGAAAGAAAACAAAGGGGGAAAACTTGTGACTGCAGTGTAGCTCTGTGAGGGGAGGACTTATTCCACCCCTAGCAACAGAGCGGGGTGGGGGGTTGGTGGGGAGAGAAGAGAGGAGACAGAGAAGCAGACAGACACATACATGCACACATTCTCTCTCTCTCTCTCTCTCTCTCTCTCTCTCTCTCTCTCTCTCTCTCTCTCTCTCTCTCTCTCTCTCTCTCCTCCCCCACCCCTCTCTCTCATGAATGCCAGGTATCTTTGATGACTCTCTGAACTACTTACTAAATGGCATTTTCATTGTAATTTGGCAAGTACCTCTGACCTTTATTTCACTTTTAAGTATATCCCATTTCCGTCCAAGTCACTAATAAAGTTCCTGGCCCTCAGTGTTATTCATAATCTTGGCATACTAAGGAAATTTGCCCAGACCTGAGAAAGCTCACCACACCCTGGAAAAATCCTCCCTTCTGGAGTTGCGCTGCTCTGTGCCCCGCCCTCTGTCCTTGGCCATTTTTTGTGTCTTAAACTCTGACTTACACCTTATATTTTACGCATGTCGAATTCAGGATCTCTAGGAAGGGATGTAGCGAGACTGTCTGGTTAATCCAAATCCTAAACTGTGAGGCTGCCTTGGTGTAGGATAGAGGAACCAGAAATGTTTTAAAACGCAGAACAGCAGGCGGGATGTCTCATCCTGGTGACCCCATGGAGGGATGAGGGCTTGGGTAGACATAAACTTCTGCTGTGTGTTCCTTCCTTGGCTGAATGCAGTGGGCTGCAGATGCTGGGAATTGGGACACTTTGGTCATTGAGCCGTCTTCAGGCAGGGCGCTTCATGTGGCAATTATTTCCACAATATTCACACTGTCGAAGACTTGGACAGTGTTGACTTAACTTCTCTTCATGCATAGAGACATGTTGTTTGTTTGCTTGTTTGTTTGTTTTAAAGACCTGGTAATATTAGTTCATCACTGCCTCCAGCGACCAGATAGAAACAAGCCAGGTGCCATTTGAGCTGGAAGACACCACCACTCAGCAAGGGGAGGGTGAGCAAACAGCAGGAGAGCAAGGCAGGGCAGTGGGTACAGCAGGGAGACTGGGGCAGGCTGTCTTCCCACGGGTGCTGGTAGGACCTTAGCACCATCTCTCTTACATCCTTGACGTTATTACCCTATTGTGACACTAACCATGGGTGACAGAGACCCCAAGCCATGTGTGGCCACCATTTACCACCATTCTTGGCTCCTCAGTTTTCTAGCTATGAAGAAACCCCCAAGATAGCCTTTTGTGCAGTTTCATATAGACTTGGGTCTGGATTAATCAGAGCCTCGATCTGTTCTGAAAACAAATTCCATCTGGAAGAGATGCCTTGTTGTTTCGTGGTCCAGAATTAGGTATTGGGCAGTGTGCCAGAACTTAAGACACATTTTCTTAATGGCTGAATCTACCGCTTGAAAAACTAACATATAAATTTATCTGTAGAGAATTGAGAGACAATGAGCAGGCCCCTCTCTCTCCCCTGCTATGTCCAACATGAGCGTGGGGAAGCTGCCTCATGATTCCAGGACACACTGAGCTCCCTTCCCACCGGGGCAAAAATGTTCTACAGGTACACAGGTCTACAGAAGTCTCCGCCTACGCTGTAAGGGGGTGCTCCTAGCCTCATTTCTACATACCAGCACGAGCCATGTTAATCCCTTTTCGTGTTCCGGCCCAGCTACATCGCATCAAGGCTTGTGCCAGTTTTCACGTGATCAGCAGTACATGAAAGTACTTGTGGCCCTCACTCTGGCTCTCTGAGATCTTTTGTCAGTTGCTGGGAAGAAAGGGGAATACCAGCTTGCTCGACTTTCCATTTCTTTTCTTATATTTTTGGTTGTGAGCCTGACCTTTAATGACTGAGACACCTCTCCAGCCCTCGTTACTTTTTTAGAAAATTGAATATTTTGTAACTTACATGTATCTATTTTTCTTTCCTCCTAACTAGCCCATTTGCCTCTTTGATCCAGTTTCCATTCATTGACTTGAGTAAATTCTTTCTTTCTTTCTTTCTTTCTTTTTTGATTAAATTCTTTATACATAAAGGCTACATACAGTTTCCCTTCCCACCCCTGATTGCTTCCTATTTAGTTAGTTATTTTTGTGATCAGAAACTATTTCTCCTACTCTTCTTCACTCTAAAATTCGCCTTTATAATTAGAAAGCCTTCCCACTCCTAAGGCCAGACCGATGCTCAACATTGTTATGTTCTAAGTATCTTTGGGACTTGTCTTCTGCATTTAGATATTTAACATTTCTCTAAGTTATTTTTGCAAAAATCAGACTTCTTTCTTTCTTTCTCTCTTTTTTCTTTCCCCCTGAGACAGGGTTTCTCTGTGTAGCCTTGGCTGCCCTGGACTCACTTTGTAGACCAGGCTGGCCCAAAACTCACAGAGATCCACCTACCTCTGCCTCTCAAGTGCTGGGATTAAAGGCGTGCACCACCACCCCCAGCTGAAAGTCAGGTTTCTTTGTTACCTATCACATGTATAAGTTTACTTCACTTAATTTAGCATTATTATAAAACATTTATTACTTGAGAAAAATTGAAATTCTGCTAACAAATCTTCCAAATTAAGTATTTTGAATATAAGTTGGATGGTCACTTTCCTTTGCAAGCCTCATTTTCCCCATATACTAAATTAAGACTTAGAGAGCTATGATTTCTTTCAACTCTAAAGCCATCCTTCTCAATTCATTGCTTAGGGGAACTTCCAGTAGCTTTTTTCCTACTCAACTGAATATGCCTCTCAATGCCAAGAATCACTCTGTTCTTTTATATTCTAAAATTAGCTAGAACTTCTAAAAATTTATTGTCAAATGGCGTTGCTATGAGGTGGATGGCTCATCTGGCCTAACCAGCTAGAATTTGTCTGTCTTATCAGGCTATAAAAGCCACATTTCTAAAAGTCAAGTTGTTAAATATTTGGAATTGTTTTCTGAGCTCAGAATGTCCTGAAGAAGACAGAGATTTGGAATTCGTAAATCTTGACAAATAGTAGATCTTAATTGCATTGAACTCTTGCAAATGCCGAGCAAGTGGTTTGGTTATTGGTATCAGCCCAGCTCCGTTACTAAGCGCTCCGCAGCACCACCCCACAGGACTGTTTTTCTGACATACAAATCATCTGTATCCCCAGCATGCCCCACCACTCTGTGAGTGTGGCTTCTGTGTCCTATTTGGTCCCCAGTGTTGACCACTAACTCTTTGTCAGAGTGTGAAATTGGATGTAGTAGAGAAGGCAACTGTGGGTAATATGAAATGTTTTTCCCAAGTTCAAGCACTAAATTATACCTGTAAAAAAATTCAGAAACGTATCAGTGATAGGATTCCAGTTGATTGGAGGCTTTACACTTTGAATGAAAGGTTTGCTGTCTTCACCAGTGAGCTGGCTCATTGATGGAGACACTTGGGCACGTTGCTGTGGTAAAACACGCTTGACAAAAGCAGCTTTATAAAGGAAGGGTTTGTTTGGGCTTACAGTTCCTGAGGGAAGGCAAGGCGGCAGCAGTGTGAGGCCAGTAGACCACATCTTATCAGCACACAGAAGGCAGCAGGTGAGCAGCAACCAAGATAAATAACAGTACTTCTCCAGCCAGGCCCCACCTCCTCAAGGTTCTGAAGCCACATGAGCCTGTGGAAGACATTTTCCATTCAAAGCACAACTGGTGACCCAAGTTCAATTCCAGAATCCACATAGAGGCTGGAAGAGAGAAGCAACTCTGCAGAGTTGTCCTTGCACCCACATACATGTTGCGTGGCATGTGCCCACACAGATACACCATACCCGCAAACATATACACACACAGTATGCTTTTTTTTTTAAATTAAGTTTCCTGTCTTAAGCATCAGCCTGAACATGCTAAGCAGGAAAGTCTGGGAGCCCCATCGCCCACAGTCTGCAGTGGGTGGATAAGGCTTCTCAAGTACGGATCGTTGTCAAAGAGTACACACAGATACTTTTAGTTTGTACGACTGATTTCGCCTTTTCCTCTGCATTGTCATGTAAATCCTTTTCAGTCCCCCCCCCCCTCCTTTTTTTTTTATCTCCAATTTAGAAAAATATCAGGGAGATATTCCTCGTGGATCCAAACTTATACCTCCTGGTTTAGGCTTGCTTGCTTGCTTGCTTCTCAGAGCACTCTAGCAACGTGGCATAGCATTTTTTGTAATTCTCCCAATCGATTTCAATAGCAGCTTTGAGCACTTGCACAGTCCACGCAGAGCGGCACAGTGTTTTACTTACTCTTCTTCCAGTCTCGTTCCTAACTGTGAAGGGCAGTTTCTGAGATGGTTGGTACACAGACTAAAAGCAAGCGTCTCTAAAAACACCCAGGAATGTACAAAATATGAAAAAAACATGAGTGTTTACTCAAGATGCCTCCTTTCTCCTCACACCCATTCCATGTGATCTGGCAGTTGCCGTGGTAACTAGGAATTTTTCATTTCAGAACTTGCATAAATACTGAGGCTGCCCTTTCATTGTAGCTTTGCCCTCTATAAAGCTAACACACACACACGTGTGTGTACATATGCACAAAAACAAATCCTTGCACATACATGGGCAAGCACAGTGTACACACACACACACACACACACACACACACACACACACACACACAGTTACTTGGGAATTCTTAAAAGTTTTTTATGACATTTATACTTGCCCCTTTTATAAAACCTCTATAGAAACTAGATCAGATCAGATTTAATCATTGATTTGCCTTCTTGAAAATGGTGTGGCTAGAAATGAATTATGTCTCTTTTGAGTTCTCTAAGGGCCTGTGGAGAGAGTGGTGGGATGAGGGCTGCCCTCAGGACTGACCATCTCACTGTTACAAGGTCCAGCATGACGGAATCCGGGGAACATTATGTGCAATTGGTATGGGCTGTGGATCGAGTGAGTTCCCATGGTCCAAGGGTTGACAGATTGAAGTTTTTCAAGAAGCTTGGTGATTGACAGTGTTCTCCTCTTCCTCCTTCCCTCTAAATTACCTTCAAATAGGTCTCTCTTCTGCCCCTCTGTGTGTGTGTGTGTGTGTGTGTGTGTGTGTGTGTACATATACATATAATATATATAATTGTGTGTGTGTATAAAATTGTAGCAAGACCCAGCACTTAGGTCATTTTGGTTTTTTGACACAGGATTTCTCTGTGTTGGCCGTGGCTGTCCTGGAACTCGCGATGTAGACCAGGCTGGCTTCAAACTCAGAGATCCACCTGCCTCTGCCTCCTGAGCGCTGGGATTAAAGGTGTGCAGCAGCACTGGCTGGCTAGTGCTTAGGCCTTAATAAATTAGAATGACATGTAGTTTCCTATATAATTTGTCTTTCTGTTTTGAAGGATTCTTCGTTTTGTTTTTGCTTTTCTCTTGGTGGAGCTTTCTCTGAATCCAGTACTTAGTTTAAACTTTCGCATACACATTATCCCGTTCAATGCAAGAAAACTAGTATTCAAAGAGATTGGGCAACCTGAACAAAACCGGCCTGCCAGTAAGTGCTGAGTCTTGAATTGGAATCTAGAAACAACTACTTTTGCTTTGATGGAGTTAATTGGCATAGTTTGATTCAGGCCATAAATTCTTTCAAGAAATGTCACCTAACTTTTGTGTGATTAATAATTGATCATTACCCATGAAGTATGGAGAAACAGAGCATACCTATGGCAAGCCTTTAGTGGGAAAGTCTATAAGGTGTGTGGACTGATAAACACCTTAAAAGTCTCTAGTCCCAGCTGACTGAAAGGTGGTTGGGGTGGGGCTGTAGTACGTCTTTGCACACATTACCTTTTTAGTGCCCTTAGATCCACTGAGGGGGTACTATTCTAATATTCAAGTCATGCCTTGGAGTTCAGGAAGTTTGTTTTCCTCTAGCAACATGACTTAACAGGCCTTGTCAAGATTTGGTTCTTTATTAAGTGGGTCAAAGCACCCCAGAGTCCGTCCGTCTGTCAGTCAGTCAGTCAGAATCCAGTTTGGCTTTTCTCTGGGGAAGCTGTGCCTGTGACTCGGACTCTGTTTGGGTCTAACTGGGCAGCCTCGGTTCCTAGACACAGGTGGACGTGATCCTGACCTGCTCTGTGGGCTTCTAACCGGCCCCTCTCTTCTTTGCACTGCAGTGTCTGGACTTACTTTCTCTAGGACTGACCCCCTGTCCTTTGTCAGCCACCCAACTTTACTCTGGATGATGGGCGACAGAAAACTAAGCACCCCCTGTTCTGTGCCGCCGATATCTGCCCCCATCCCTTCTCAGACGTCACGTGGGAGTGCCGTGTGAAGCCCGAGGAGCCGGTGCAGCGGTTAATGTCCGCGGTAGACAGGAATTAAGGCAAGCACGCAGGAATTGGAAACACATGTACCCGAGCGCTTTCAGATCTTCTAGATGTTCCCCTGATAGCAGGAAGTGGACACCACATGACCTTTACGACCTTTATGTTGAGGACCAAAGTGTCTCTGGAGACTGTGAGGTGTGGAACATGCAGTTGTCTGGTCCCCACTCACACACGGCCCCTCCATTGCACCCTCTTTGTGTGTAAGTAGTGAGTCCTGACCCCTGTGGACCTGGCAACCCATATTCTCTTGTTCTAAATGGAACAGAGTCGGCGGGAAGCATGGGGCAGGAAGAGGCCCAGCTCAAAGGCTGCAGCGCGGTCTGGTCAGCCTGCTTCATGGCTGACTCTGTTTGTATCTCTGGCTGCAGTGGGATCTAGTCCTCACTGGCATAGCTGTGCAGCCCTTTCGGCTGCAGCAACTCTTTCTGCTATCCTGTGATCGTCGCATTTATTTTTACATGGTTTCTTCAGATCTGCCCACACTCGGTCAATGGATCTTTCATTAAATGCCCCAAGTCTACTGGTTTTTCCTTTTTCTTTTCTTTTTGGTTTTGTTGATGTTGTTTGGTTTTGGTTTGCTTGTTGGTTGGTTAGTTGGTTGGTTGGTTTTTTGTTTGTTTGCTGGTTTTCACTGCTTCCTCTGCAGCAGTGTCAAGCTGATGCAGCTTACTGAAATACCCTCAGGATGAAAAGACAGTGACCTTGTATTTCAAGGTCATAGTTTTCCCTCCGCTCCCCTGCTCCCATTTATGCTGCCAGTCGTAGGATTCCTAGACACCTTGTTTTATATTTCTCCTCTGAGAGGCAAGAAGATTTAATGCAGTTCCTCCTGAGCAGCTGCCAGTTGTCCATCCTGTTGTATTTCTTGGTTTTCTGTTTGGTCAAGTTCCATAATACGTTAGTGTTTGCTTTCACACTTCTCCTAGGATTTGTGAATTTGGCGATGAATGAAGAATTCAGTCCATTAGGCTTCAGCCTGGGTTGTTAATCTAATGTGTATGATGTAAAAATAAAGAACTAATTATCTAAATTGTAATAAAAATAGCAGTGAATAAAAAGGTCTAATGATTATTGTTTAATCACTCTTCTTGTGCTAGAGCAAGCAGGACAAAGATGAGTTTCTCAGGCCAGAGCCTTTGAGTTCTGGTCCTCCTGACAGCTGCTCACCTGGACAAGCCTGCAGCTGCTTCCTTGGTCCGTCTCTCTGTCTCTCTCTCTCTGATCCCTCCTTCTTTGTGCTGCTGGGATGAACCCAAGATCCATTTACTCAGCTTAACCTTTGTTTTGATGAGTTTTGATGAGTTCTGTCTTTTAGCAGTTTTTTTGTTTGGTTGTTTGGTTGGTTTTTTTGTTTTGTTTTGTTTTTTGTTTTTTGTTTTTTTTGTTTTGTTTTGTTTTTTGGTCTTCATCTACTTTTAAAAAACTGATATCCATGAGGGGGGAAAAAAAGAATCATGAGATAAGTTATCAGCAAAATCTGTGGAGCTTGGTCTTGAGTGAGGCTCTCTTTGGCCCGAGGAAGGTCTGTTTCATTTAACCCCACCCCCTCGAAGAACTGTACTTGTATGGTACCCACATTTATAGCATTAAACCCGATGCGGGCCCTGCTGGTTTACTAAACTGTGTGCAGACTGGACTTCCAGTACAAGATGGGAGAGATGCCTCCCTGCTGAGTCAGGTGCCTTGTTCCTGGTTGGGAGAACAAGACTTTGGGCTTCTGGGAGAAGAGTGGAGTCAAAACAAACGGATTATGTAAAACTTCAGCAGTGGAAAAGAACTGTCCCTTCTCCATCCAGACTGTCTAGTCTCCAGTCCTGACAGGCTCTGACTCGGCCCTGTTTGTACAGCCTGACACTGAGCCGCCTCAGCCTCTTTCATCCTGCCGCCCACCGGTGGAAAATCACCTGCAGCGTGTGTTAGTAACCCAGGGCTCCTTCTCTCAAAAGGCTCAGAAGCTCCAAGTGGAAACAGTGCACCACCATTGTTTTTTTTCCCCCTCTGATCTGCCTTGGACATCCACTGAAGGTGTGTTTCTCAGGCCTTGGCAACTCACAGGCCTCTGAGAGCCAGTCAGACAGAACCCTTGTGTCCACAGGCGCATGGGTGCTGGGGAGGGGGTTGAGCCCAGGTGCTTGCCCGTGTGCCACTGACCAACAGCACTAACCTTCCTCCCCCTTGTCCCTTTTTGAGACAAAGTTTACAGAACAAAATTAATCAACTAAAACTGAACGGTGCCCGCCGAGTTCTTGACTCTGTGAGGGCAGGCAGCTTTCATACAGGGAGCTCTGCCTCTGTCAGACTTGACCTTCTCCGCTCTGGGTCAGACCCAGTTTTTGCTAAGTGCAGTGCTCTTTCTGCTGGCTCGAGCTTAGCCTGAGAGTAGTTGGCTGGGCTGTGTATTCACCCCACATGGAGCACTGGACGCTCTGGTCACCTCTCCTCTTCTCTTGAAATGTGATCCCTAAGGTGGGTTTCCTAGACCAGCAGGCCACCCAGTAATAAATACTCTTTTGGCAGCTCTGAACTTTTTTAAGGCCTCCGCTCACCTGTTGCCTGAGGCATCAAGCCGACTGAACTGCTCTGGCCTTTAGCACCACATAAGTCAAGCTCCCGTGGTCTCTCAGAGCAGAGCATCTTAGGGTTATCTGTGGCCTGACCACAGGCACTAGGGCATGTGGAGCCTGACTATGTTTCATATCAGCTTTATCAACTTCCTGCTTTGTGTTCCAGCCCAAACAGGTGACGTTTCCTGCCTGTGCTTCTGTCTCTTCCTGCACGTGCTGGCTTCTCACAGTGTTCACTTTGTAGGGCCGCTCCAGTGGCTATGCAAGATAAGGGCCACCCAGCCTCTAGCCTTCCCAGCTAACCCGTGAGTCCTCAGCAAGTGTTAGATGTTGCATAGCCTTACCTGCCTGTCGTGGCTGGTTCTTCCTGGTTGTTCCATTCCTCCTGGGTCTGTTTATTTCTCAAATACGGCAACACCGTCTCACTAGTTCTGGAACCTCTGCTGCCGTGTAAGCAAACCGCATTAGCTGCTTGTGATTTAGTGACTAGTAACTCCATGATGTCTCACACATCAAAAAAACATATCAGAAATTATGCTGAAAAGCGACTGAGTCCTAGGGTCGTCTCTCACTGAGGTGAGGAAAACCCAGGTGAGGGGAAGCCATATGGCTAGTCACGATCCACTTCACAGGCAGCCCGAGTTCAGCTGACAGTCAAGGTACACAGGGGCTGATGTCATCCACTACGGGGTAGCCTGGTGCCCCCTCATGAGAGGCACAGCCTCCTGGCAAAGTGTCTCCTCTTCCCATCTTTAAAGTCCACATTTATCCACTCATCCTTTTTATTCACTCGCTCATTCAGTAAACGCTCACTGGGCGGGTGTAGCCTGTCAAGATCCAGCTGGTTGCTGAGGGTGCAAAATAAAAGTGTCTGATGCTGGGGAGTTTATAGTTCATGCAACACAGGAAACTGTGTGAGGATGCCAAGTGAGAAAGGCTCATATGGTTCGCACAGGGTCACGTAGGACCACCAAAGCAGCGTGGAGGACGAGGCACGGGGTTCCTGGAGGAGGCCAGGGCTGTGCGATGAACGGCAAGCTGTTGGCTGTAAGCAGCGTGCTGTGTCACACTTAATGGGAGACCCCACTGAGACATGTTCTCACCCCATGACCTCCTTATGCTGTCTGCCCACGTGGCCGTCAGCAGCTTCTATCTGAAAAGTTCTCCCTGGCTCTCCCACACCAGCAATGATGTCAGAGCGGTGGGTCCTGTGACGGGAAATCTGGCTAGGGGAGGATGGAGTACAAAAAGGAGGTTAGAGATACTGCGGCTTCAAGGCAGAGCCTCCCATTTGATGTGATTGTGGCCACCTGCTTTTTTGTTGTTCACATGGCGTAGGCCTGAGGGACAGTGCCACTGAGTGCCTGCCTTACTGATCCCAACCTCTTACACATCGGTTGCACAGGAGCTTCTTCTGTTAGAACCTCGACACATGTGGAGTGGGAAGTTTGAACATTTTGAAACGTGTTCTGTCACGCTCAGTGCAGGAGGAAGTGTCTGAGCGGAGAGTGCATGGACACACGGGAGCCTCAGTAAGGTGGCCTTGAGCCGCATGAGGGAGCTTCGGTCCCTCTTCTTTTGCTTGCTTATGGATTTGCATGCCCAGTACATCTTTATCAAGTGAATATCATGTGCCTGGCCCTGACCCGTTCTTTAGAGAAAGGACAGAAGGCACAGTTCCCGTCCTTGGAATGTCATCATTTAGTAGAGAAAAAACAGAAATCAGATGACCAGAGGTCATGTAGTCCGCTGACAGGCGTTGGAGTAGGGTGCTTTTGGACATCTTGTCTGAATGAGGGAGCCAATGCCAGGAGAATTATCAAAGAAACCTAACCTCCTTAGATGAGGCGGTAAATCAGAATTTCTGCACCTAAGATGCTTTGTGCCTCTGTCTCAGTACACTGTCAGAAGATTCTTGGCTCTTACAAAGTGTGTCTCTGAGGCCCCAGGGAAGGGCTCTTACAAAGCATGCGCTCATAGGGCACGAGAGCTGTGCTGCTCCCGGAGAAGCCAGGGGCTGCTTTCAGGAGCACATGGGAGGGAAATCAGAAATAACGGAAGAACGGGCTAAGAAATGCTTGGTCATACCGTGCTGCATGAAAATACAAATTTAACTAGAGCCTTGGCTCAGGACAGTAAAATTGAGCTGTGAACACCAGTTCTCCTTGCCTTTAAAAATAAGTATACTCACAACTCTATAGTGCTCATGTGAAATAGTAAGGGAAACGCACGCTTGATGTAGAAGCAACAAGCTTAGCGTGCTTGTGGAGGCTGACCTCCGTTACTGCAAGGCTGTCATTCTGTTGTGCACCCAGAATTCAGACTCAGGAGAGCGGTGTAGCCAGACTGAGTTCAACACCAACATTGTCCATCCGGAGAATGGCCCAGGCACACACAGCGGGAGATTTAGGAGCCCTTGCCTGCTTTCCTCCTCCAGAAGGCTCTTTGCGGCAGGAGGCCGTAAGTTTCTGCAATCCAGCTGCCCTCCTATCTCTCAAACTCCTCCACTGTCAGCTGAGGACAACTCACTGCTTGCTTCTGTGTTTCCTCCTGTGCTGTCTCCAGTCACGTGCTATGGGTGGACCCATGAGCGTCGGCGTGGCCAGTTGCTAGAGCTTCTCATCCCTGAAGTGGGAATGAGAGCTGAGACTGAGGTGTGTGTTAGGGGTGAGGGCTTCCCTGAGGATGTGCACACAGGTAGAAAAGAACACAGCACTCCTGGAACTTGGCCCGTTGGTACCATTCCCCCACCTCCCACAGCCAACCCTTGCTCAGAGTCCATGCCACTGGCTTGGCCCTCTCCTCTGGTCCTTACTCCCCAGTGCTGTCCCATTATCCTTGAAGGACTCACTGTCTGGCCTCTGACTTCTCATCATGAGCCCCATTTCCCTCTGTCACCCACAGGAACACCTGGCTCTTAACACCTTAGCAATGGAAAGTTTTTCTCCAGAGCTCCATAACCATGGTCTCCTTTATCACTCCAGTGCCAGGGCAGCACCATTGGTGCCTCACACCCAGAGACCACTGCAATGGCATCTTCTGCAGGTGCCTGAATCGGGCTGATTTGCTGCTGCCTGGGGGTCTTGAGCCTTCAGGCTCCTGAGGGCCGTCCCTGAAAAAGAGGATCTGACCTTGGAAAGATCCCGAGGAAGTGAGGCCTTGCTCTGCATTACTGTCTGGAAACTAGGGTGCTTCTGCAACTACATCTTACTCCCCCACAGGCAGTGCAAAGCTGAAGAAAGACAGCAGGCAGTGATGGGCTTTGGGGGATTTTGTGGGTTGGACAACATCCATCCTTTGCTCAGGTGTAAATAACTAAATAGCTGCGTTTCTGTTTTGATCCACCATGAGTGTGTGCCCCAGTGTGGCCATGTCTGATGTTGGTTCTCTTCTGTTGCCAGCCCGGCTCCCATGTTTCAGAGTCTAAAAAATATAGGGTGGGGGGGAGCACAATGTTGTTTCTGCTCTCTCTCTCTCTCTCTCTCTCTCTCTCTCTCTCTCTCTCTCTCTCTCTCTCTCTCTCTCTCAGCTACCGGCATGGAATATTTCTGTGGTCAGATGTGTGTGTTTGGGGCGGGTGTGTGTGGGGAACAAAAATGGTCAGGTCTGTAGCGATTCCAAGCTCAACGACCCACAAATCAACTGTATTATGACACTGTCTGCCAGGGAGTGGCATCAGATCCCACAGGCTGAGTACCGAGCCCCAAATTTTGGTGCCAGCCACAAGCTCCAGGTTATTTTGTCCATGCTTCCGGTCTGTTGGCTTCCGGTCTGATTCTGATGCACAGGAGTATCCACGGCCCGCCCTTTGTTCCCACTGATGTTCTAAAGTGGCTGCAGAATCCAGGGAAATAGGTTTACCAATTTATTGTAAAGAATATTTTGAATATTTTAAGGGATACAAATAAGTAGCAAAGGCATATGCAGGACAAAGTCCAGAAGGGTCCCAGGTACAAGAGTCGCAGTCCGTGCTGCTGGCCTGCACTGCCTTCTTGGACAGCTAGGTGGGCCCTGACCCACACACACCTTCCCAGAAGTCCTGGAACTCAGTCCTTCAGGGATTTTAATGGAGATGTCTTTATGTAGGCATGATTGATTAGGCCAGTGAAACCTTAACGGGTGTGGGACAGGGCTGTGAGTCTCCAGTCCTCTGAGGGGAGTGGGGGGGGGGGGTAGAGGTGGGGGCTGGATGGTTCCCCTGGCAACCAGGCCTCCTATGGTGGGGTTATTTGGTGACTTTCCCAAAGTGATCCATTAACATAAATTCCAGTGGTTCTGGAAAAGAAAACTGCCTTCTTCCTTTATAGTTCTGGACCTGTTCAACACTGCTTCAAGAATCAAGGGCAGAAGGTTAAATAATTAGACTAAAGATGCTCTTCATGCGCTAACCACTCAGGAAGTTGTCAGCATCGCAGGTGCTGTAAATCTGGAACCTAGGACCCAACCCAAAATCCATGTGTCACTCAGGGGCCTTTGTCCCTCCTCTCAGTCCTCCCATGGAGCCTTGGCCTCCCTGAATGCATTCTGTGCCCTCGCCCCTGTGGCTGATGATGGCCAGCAGGCCCTCTGTGATGAAGGGCTGTCGTCTTACCATGTTGGAGCCCCCCCACTCTAGTCTCTGAAGTCCCTTGCTTTATCCGTTCCCCTGGACGGGCCTCATCAGTCATGATTTCCCTCCGAGGCTCCTGGGCACTTCGAGCAGAAGGCCATAAAACCACAAATGTGTTTTCTGGCCTCAGCGGTTCACAAAGCTGCCGGGCGACCCTTCTCTTCTTCACAACTGGCTTAGTCCCCCGCTGCATCCCTGAAGCCGCTTTCCCAGTAATATCTTCCTTAGACAACCAACCTCACCCCACACCAGAAGCTGCCTCAGTACCAGCTTACCAAGACAAGCCACGGCACGTGATCTCTCCGCTTCTTTCCTTATTTGAGCCAGGTGGACTCTGTCTGAAAGGAAGGAGTCTCTTTTGTAGCCTGATCCTACATTCGGGTTCTTTGTTCCTGCTTCCCCGTCTCAGGCAGGGGCACATGCTCTTCTGTGCCCCAGCCCTTCATATTGAAAGTCTTATGTTGTCCCTCCCTCCCTCCCTCCCATCCCCCTCCCATCCTCCCTCCGTCCCTCCCCCCTCTCTCCCTTCCCCCCTCCCCCCTCCCTCTCTCCCTTCCCCCCTCCCATCCTCTCTTTCCCCCTCCCTTCCTCCCTCCCTCCCTCTCCCTCCTCCTGTGGATTAAAAGCAGAGCCTCTGTACCACTAAGCTCTGTCTCAGGCCCCTCTTCAAAGTCACAGTTAGTGGTTTGGGTAAGTGCCCCGGTTGGCTTGAACACATGACCCCGCTGCCTCAGCTTCCAGAGCACCTGCATGCACTAGGGCTTCTTCTTACATCTCGCCTCAGAGTGGTGGCAGCAGATCTTGGGCCTGTCAGGTGTGAACTTGAGAGTGGCAGGCCCTTCCGGGACCTTCTGAACCGCTGCCCTGCTTCTCCTTGCAGCCCCTCCCGCGCCCTGACCCTCGTCCTCCGTCCTTGGGGAGTACTTTCCGGGAGGCTGTTACTAATCCTCTTCACCTTTCACTCCATTTCCCCCCATCCAATCTCATTTCATAGTTTCCCCCACTTTTCAGTCCCCCCTTGACCTTAGCGACTGTTACATTTTGACGTTGTTAACCAATTTCTGTCCTTGGCCTTTGTGCAGAAAACTGTTGTCATTTTCCCCCTAACTGCCTGGTAAAGACCCACAGTACCCTGTCTGTCTGTCAATACTCAGCCATCAGCCTTTGGGTCTGAGTCCTCATCCTTGTCCTTTTCAGCACATCCTCAATCCCTGGGGCCACCTGTCTGCCACCACCAACACCACTGTGTTTTCCACTTGCCTTGTCCCCTGAACTTGACAACACCTTAGGGTGCGCTCCAAGCTGTACTTCCGTTTTCATGGTACCAGCTACCTCAGTCCGGAGCAGAGCTTGTCTTTGCTTGTCACTTAGTGTCCAGCAAGGTGTCCTACCCAGAGGAGGCCCTCTCATTAGTCTCCACATAAATGATTATCACTTAGGAGTTTTAATGCTTCTATTTCAAGGACAACCTGTCATTGAACGTATTTTCCATCATTAGGCCCAATACTTATTTTTACCCTAGCAAGTACTGAAATAAAAATTCCATACCCCAACCTCAATGGTGCTATGTTTTCTTTTTTTGGGGGGAGTGAAGAGAAATAGGGGAGAGGAGCCCATTTTAGGATGTGGTAGTTTACCTTCCTTCATAGGTGGCTGTAATGCATAGGGCTCGTGGGTCTTCACAGCAGCTTCCACTGATTTACATCTCCCCTTGGTCATTGATTTTTCATTGATTATTCTTCTTCTTCTTCTTCTTCTTCTTCTTCTTCTTCTTCTTCTTCTTCTTCTTCTTCTTCCTTTCTTTTTAACAGGTTTCAGAATGGAACCTATCACAGTGGCGTAAGATGCTGTTGATAGTGTATTAATCTGATTCAGCTAGTCTCCTGCCCAGTAAAGTATGACTTCCGCGTGCACAGCCATGTAATACATACCACTTACACAGACATTAGAGAGACCCTGCCCATCCATATGTATGCGTGCAGCCTGCAACAGTTAATAATGCCATATATCACACGCACTAGGATGTAACGTGTACTTTAGGGTGACAAAGCCTCATAAAATGAGTATTGGCTTATGATTACAGGAAGCCGGGGAAAGGATTTTTCTCTTTTCACATCTCTTCTTTCAAAAAAATAGAAATATTGGTCTGGATCAATGTGTCTCGTCCCAGGTTTCTTCTGTTCCCCTCTCCCCCCACCCCACCCCCGTTTTTTTTTTTTTTTTTTTTTTTGGCCATATATGCCCCTCTCTCCAGCCACTTTAGTTCACTTCAGCCGAGAGGATAACAAAAGAACTGCCTCGGTGAAGTGAAAGATAGCAATTACACATTGGTATTCATGGTACAGGAGCCACACCGGCCTCCTCGGGGAGTTGAACAATGAATACCCGGCATTAATTGCCGCAGACGTCATATGTCTGACCTTGCTGAAACATAATACATTCGTTCTACATAGCAGAGTTATTTGTCAGTGAGAGATTTAAAAAGAATGATCATACAATTATATTGCTGCTTAGCACAACCCCAATATTGTTTGTTTTTTAAGTAAATCCAGGAGGACTTACATTTCCTTAGAAATTAGGAGTCTGAGGTCACAGTATTAGCTGTGGGCGATTTGCTGGTTTGCTTAGCAGTTATGGTGACATCAGTGCCTTTCTTTTAAAAAGGAGAATAAAACACACTGATCAGCGATGGGTCTGTAGAAGCAATTATAAGGCACATGGATAGGGCACCTTTATCCACCCAGGAGGGCAGGGTGTCCTGCTTTGCGTCTGCACCCATTCATAGGTGGGAGCTGTCAGTAGTGGAGGCCGAGCTGGCACAGGTTTCCTTTGCAAAGAGGTGACGTCATCTTTAAGAGGAAACCTACTTGCTATCAACTTTTCTTGTTCTAATCTTTGTTTTGTTTTTTGTTTTTGTTTGGGTGTTTTCTGTTTGTTTGTTTGTTTTTCAAGTCATCAGCAGCATGGAAGTCAGACTTTCTCATATGCCTCTTACGGTTCTCTTTTCTGGCTGTCCTCCGTGGCTGGGCGCTGTACATCCAGAGAGTTTTACAGCAGATGCTCTGAAAGTCTGAATCCATGGCTTAGACATGGGTCCATCCTGCTGGGTCAGCAGGGACTGTCCCCTGACTGAGCCAGGTCAGACAGGCCGTACTGGGGAAGCTGTGTGTGCAGAAATGGAGGATAGTTAAGCTTCTCGCCTTTTGAAAAAAAAAGGGGGGCAGGGGACACAGAGATTGGAACTGCAGCCTAGATGAAATTTAACTAGACATCCATTTTTGCTTGTATTCTAGTAAAAACCAAGTACGGATAAGTGTAAAAGTCCAACTCAAGTGTGTATGGGGAGGCGGGTGGGTGGAGGGGGGTGACCCAGTGACCCAGTGGGGGCAGGGGCCGGCTGCCCACCCTTTAAAGCTTTACTCACCGTCTTAGTGTTGAGTGGCAGGTGTGATGTGATTACCAAGAACATTAGCAGGTAGAAGACAATAGTACAAATGCACTTACTATGCAGTACACTTGGGACTTTAAACTTTCTAGTCTCCAAACCAAATTGTTCTTCAAAGTGTTTTAAAGACAAACTCCTCAAATCCTAATTCCCCCTACACACACACACACACAATTTGCTTTAGCCTGTTTAACCTGTTTACATCTCTAAGGCCTTTTTTTTTTTTTTTTTTTTTTTTTTTTTTTTTGGTGTATGTATGTGTTTCCAGAGGCCTTGAGCCTGGTTTCTGTACTATTAGATGCCTGAACACACCCCTAATTTATTCCATCTCTTTAAAGAAATGAGGTGAAGCTAGTTGGCTTCTTTTTAATTTTCTCTTCCCCTTTCCTTCTCTCATCCATCACTCTGATCTACAATTAAAGCAAGATGATGAAGTGACGATGGTTCAGGTTAAAGAGCAAGGCCAGAGTGTGCTGGTGCTGAAGAAAGTAGCAAGCTGTGGCCCAGCCCCCACCACGGGGAGTGCGGAGAGCGACGCGAGGTGAGAGCCCTAGCAGCCCCAGCGCGCTCGGCTTTCCTACCCTAGCGCTGCTACCCTTCCCCGCTCCCTCACTCTCTGGCTCTGCCCTCCTCCCCCTCCCTCCCCCTCCCTCCTCCCTCTTTTCTCCGCCTCTCCGGCGGCGTTCTAGCTGACTGCAGAGAGCTCTCGGCAGCCAGATGGACTACTCAGTTCCCAGTGAAAGGACAAGGATGGCAAGATCTTTTAGCCTTTAAGGGGATGCCTTTGTTAGGCACCGCTCACAATGGGCAGCTCCCGCCTGCGGGCCTTTGACCCCCACCTAGAGAGGAAAGATCCCGCCGCGCTCTCGGAGCGCCAGCTGCCCTTGCCCACCTTCGATGTGCCTTATTTCAAATACATCGACGAGGAAGACGAGGACGATGAATGGAGCAGCCGCTCGCAATCCTCTACTGAGGATGACTCAGTGGAGTCTCTGCTCTCCGACAGATACGTGGTGGTGTCCGGGACCCCGGAAAAGATTTTGGAGCACCTTTTGAATGACTTGCACCTGGCGGAGGTCCAGCACAAAGAAACAGGTAAGCCGGGGTGTGTGGGAGGCGGGGGGGGGGGGGGGGGGGGCGAGGGTTGGGGGTTAGAGGGGGTCTCCTGCCTCCAAAGCAGCGGCAGCTGATGCCCTGTCAGTCTCCCCGGGAGGGCGAGGCTCCCACTGTTTGGGAAATCGGGATGGGCTGGGAAAGCATATGCTTTGTGTGGCTCTCCCCGTGCGCCCGTGCTGTTTGTTTCAGTCCAGTAAATGGACACACGGAGTTCTTGAGCAGCTGCCTGGGGAAGTCGCTGTAGAAAGAAAATGAGGTGAAGGCAGATGTGCGTCCTTGGTAATTTTTTGCCAAATCGCATGCAAAGCCATTTGGCAAGAAGCCAGTATTCAAAAGCCTTGAACAGGCTTTCACCTGGGCTGTAGCAGTCCTATGTAGCCATGCCCAATGGGTGGTGAGAGCCGGTCTCGGCTCCTGCAGCAACTTCTGCCACTTCCCAGGTGGTTACAAACTGCTTGCCCAGAGTAATGGTTGGGTGGCCTGTGTGACACAGCTTCCCTAACCTGAGACCAAAGCCTCAGATGTCTTAAGCGTTTTAGTCAGCGCTTTTAGCTTTGTGCGCCTTTGGAAACACTGTTACTCTCTGTATGGTTGACTTGCCTGTAATTTCTCAGGGTCCTTGCTTCTCTTAAGGAACATTTGTAATCTGTTTCAGCCTAGAGCAGTTACCCCAGTCAACAGACTTCTGACAGCAGCCTGAAGTTTGCTATTGATATGATTACGGCTACATGGGTTTTTTTTTTCCTCTGCTGCAAACAGCACCTGTGACCCCTTGAGTGTGCAGTGTGTTGATTGCATTCAGAAACGGCAGCTGTGGCGTAACTGCTTGAAGACCAGTTCAGGAGCAAATTTCCTAGTGTCCCACTGATTCTGTCTGACTAGGAGTGGTATTTGGCTCTGTACTGCTTTACAGAGGGCAGGAAGAGAGAGAGAAGCAGTGACGTGTGAAATATGTATCTTACAATACCATTGTTTAGTTGAGAAGTCCAAGTGCTTTATTTTGCATACAATTGGGAAAGAGTAATTTTATGGCTTACACGCACAAAATAAGCTGTTCTCAATAAAATTAAAGTATCGCCGTGGCCTTCATTGCGTTATCTTGTATGTCAGCAAATTCACATTGTGCCTTGAGCCGTGCTCCAGTGCCCTGCCTACAGATGTAATCGTGAAATAAGTCCCCCATGTACTAATGATTGTTGAGAGCAGACTACAGGCAAGTTGTCTGTCACAGAAAGGGCGGAGCAGTGGAAGAGGTAGAATAATTCTGGGTTTTTACTTCCTAAGCACAGAAATTTTTTAATAGCAATTTGTTTGCTTTTCACCTTCTTTCTAACTTCACTCAGTCCGCATATCCCTTTCTTTTACTCTTGTGTGCTTCTGGAGACCAAGCCCAGGGCCTCCAACAAACTAGGAAGTGCGTGCTCCACTGCAGAGTGACACCTGTGGCCCAGGCACCCTGGAGACTGCCTGTCACCTTATTGTCTCACAGAAGTTGCCTCCTTTTTGCAATGGGATTTACACGTTATCTAGTGATACCACAAACACACACAACACACACACACACACACACACACACACACACACACACACACACAGTTTCTCTGTGTAGCCTTGGCTGTCCAGGACTCACTTTTGTAGACCAGGCTGGCCTCGAACTCATAGATCTGCCTGCCTCTGCCTCCCGAGTGCTGGGATTAAAGGCGTGCGCCACCCTGCCCTGCTTCTCTAGTGGCTTTTATTTTTGCTTGCTTCTCAGTTCTACTGACTATAAGGTAAAATATGCCACTTCAGACAAACACACACAAAAACCGAAGAGGACGTTGGATCTAGCCCCATCGTAGGCAGTTCAGGGGTAGGCCTGTCTGAGTCAGCCTCATCTGAGTTCTTGCTGCTTTATTTGGAGTTTCAGTGAGGGACACGTGGACGCATGGACACACGCACTTTTTCAGAGTTTTGTAAAGAAAAAAAATACAGTAATAACTATTCCTCTCATCAAAGGAGAATTTTATGAAAATTAAAAAGCCAACTTGGAAGAAAGTGATTGATGTACGTAAATGAGAGAGTCCTGGGGAAAGTGGCGTGGCTCTGTGGAACATGGGGAAAGTGGCGTGGCTCTGTGGAACTTCAAGGAAAGAGCTACCACGTGGTTTTTTGTTGATAAGTTTCAAGGACATAAATATGAAGTGCATGTGTTCAAACAGGAGAAAAGTGGTTGTGTTCTAGCCTGAATACTAAATGAATTGGATTTTTGAAGCAATGGTGGTCCCTTGTTGCTGACAGAGGTGTGTGGCAGCTAGGCCAGCTCGGCAGAGCCTCATAGCAGAGATTTGCGTCTGGGGGCCCAACAGAGGCACAGAAGCCATATGGGAGACAGGTGGAAGGAGTGACAAAGGCTGCAGTACAAGTGTAGAGTAGCATTTCTATGTTCTTGAGGGTCTCTCTTGGTGAGGTGGAGCCCTATGATGCCCCTCCCCTTGGCCCTGGTGTCACGGAGGAGGGAAGGGTGGAAACGGAAACCTGTGGCAGCCTGGTTGAGCTGCTCCTATATTCCCTCATCCCTATGCCCACCAGAGGCTGAAAGAACAGCCAGATGAGATGCCTCCTCACATGGTTGTCACAGAGGCCTCTCGCTTGTGGAAATGAGTGTGCAAGCCCCAGCAGAAGAGGCTCCAGTGATGTCACGGGACAGATTGGCTTGATTACCCTGGCATTAACGCTGAAGTGGAAGTTGAGTTGAAAAGAACAGAAAGGAGAATGCCATGGCTCTGAGATCGGAGGCCTTCATTTCTGTTGCCGCTTGAATCGAGGCGAGGACAGAAACAATCCAACAGTTCACGCAGTATCCCATCACTAAATCAAGCTGAGTTTAAAAATCATACTTTTAGAGATGCTTAAAGGCAAGCTACTAATAATGCCTTTCTAGATAGTTTCTAAGTAAACAGTCTCCAGAGTGATTTTGTGATGCCACACGTCATCCCTGTGTGGTGACACCAGACAGAGGAGTCACCCAGTGGTGTGAGTGGATGAATGGATTTAGGTTTTATACTTTTATCAAAGAAGACTGAAGATTGCTGGGAGGGAACAGGCAAACCTTCCAGTGCTTGAGTCTTCCTTTGCAGGCAGCTTTGAAACCTTCAGCACCCTATGATGAAGGTCCTTTTCCTAGTAATAGCATACCCAAAATAGCAAGGAGCAGTGGAATCCACCGAAACATAATTTTTTTAACAGTTTTTATTTTCAGATACTTCTTCATTATTGTAACTAGAAGAAAGCCACAGTGTAGCAATTGTGTGTTGACTCATGACAGCAGGAGCTGATTGAAGCTGTTTTCTCTCAGGTTCTGATGTGTTAGAGGAAAATCCAGCAGTTTCTGCAGCTCTGCCTTTCATGTGCTGAGAAATAGGACAGACAGCACTGGGCATTCCCAGCCTGGGAATTACAATGCCTTGAGGATGTGGGGGGAGGGGAAGAGTGGAGGACAGGTGTGAGCCCAGGCTGCCCAGGCTGCCCAGCTGCCTTGCTGTGCACAGGGGTCCTGTGTCTACTTAACCCTTTCCCTCCTGCAGAAAATGAATTATTTGGGGGCTGCAGGTGCCTCCGCAGAAACTAATGATTTCTATTTCAGAGCGAGGAAGAAACTGCCTGATGGGTTACTTTCTTTTTTCTTATTTTTATTTCCTAATTCCTTACCCATCCCTTTGAACAAAGCGCGCTTGTGACGGCAGTTTCTCAGGAAAAGCAAGTTAACAGGAGAGGTGAAGCCTACCTTGGTTCTCATTAGACCTGACCTGGTTTCTTTCAGCTGTAGCTGCGTTTCCCCTTTATTTTCACGAGGCTGTCGTTCTGTGTGTCCTGTCCTATGCAGCCTGCCTCTGTGCTGATGGATAACCGGCTTTAGGCAGCATTAGTAGGCACAGCCTGAGTCCATCTGCTCTTCAGAGGCTAAGCCTTACCTAGGCAGAGTAATGGGTGCGGGGACGGGGTGTTGAGCCCAGGACAGAAGTTATCAGCCTCTGGGTCACAACCCACTTTGGGGGTTGAATGACCCTTTCACAAGGATTGCCCAAGACCATCAGAAAACACAGATAATTTGCATTATGACTCATAATATTAGCAAAATTACCATTATGAAGTAGCAATGAGGACTGTATTTGTAAGGGCCATGGTGTGAAGCCACACCAGACACTGGCCTAAGAGATTTGCTGAATGCCCTACTGATAGAATCCTGATTTAAGGAGGGCAGAGCCCCTGGTTTGGTTTTTTGTTTGTTTGTTTGTTTGTTTTTTGTTATTGTTAAATTTCTATCTCCTTCTGTGCCATACCAAGTTAATGGTGACCTAGAAGTGTGGTTTTTACAGAACACTGGAAAGAATGCTGGTTGGAAAGGTAGAACCAAACTTTGCTGAACTTCTTCCTTGTTGAGTGTCCAGCTCGCCAGGCCAATAGTAAGCCTGGCACAGAGCCTGTTACAGCTGAATTCTGTGAGGGTGGGGTAGAGAGGTTTTTACGTCTTTTCATGACTTTATATAATTGATATGAATGTGAACTTATTTTGATGTTTTCTTTGTAGTTTACATCGGTTTTTATGCTGAAGATTTTAACTCATTGAACACACTAGGCAAGCACACCACTTCTAAGCCACCTCTATCCATCCCTTGCCTTTTATTTGCAGTGTCGTGTGACAGGTGTAGTTTATCTGTAGCTGTACATGAGCCCCATTGAAGCATGCTGAGAAAAAAGGTAGTGCTCCGACATTGAGATTTGGTGGCCGGAGTTGGGGATCCCACCGCACCCTAGGCCTTAGCAAGCCCCAGTGGTGACGAGGTTTGCAAGCTTCTCAAGTAGGACACTGTCTCTGTCCCACTGCCGTTATTCTGAGAACCTTTTACACATCTCTTCTAGCTCTTAAACTCCTGCCTGCGAGAGTGGAGGCCACTGCTCCCTTTCTTTTTTTTTTTTTTTTGTTTTTTTTTTTGTTTTGTTTTTTTTTGTTTTTCGAGACAGGGTCTCTCTGTGTAGCCTTGGCTGTCCTGGAGTTGCTTTGTAGACCAGGCTGGCCTTGAACTCACAGCGATCCGCCTGCCTCTGCCTCCCGAGTGCTGGGATTAAAGGCGTGCGCCACCACGCCCGGCTTCACTGCTCCCTTTCTTCAGCCTCTCTCTAGCTCCCCTCTCCAGGGCTCGCTCTAGCCTCTCGGCCACGGGCCTCTGCATCCTGCCCGCGCTGTCTGGTGTGTTCCAGTTAACAGTTTAAACTGCACTGCAAGGCCTCCCACTAGAGCGGTTCTGAGAAAAGGTTCCCTCAGAGGGATCAAAAGAACTGGGCGCACAGTTGCTTGGGATGGTGAGGAAGTGAGGAGAGGGTGAACAGAATCCATGTTGGTTTTGTTTTGCTTTTGTTTTTCGAGACAGGGTATTTCTGTGTGGCCCTGGCTGTCCTGGAATCACTTTGTAGACCAGGCTGGCCTGGAACTCACAGGGAACCGCCTGCCTCTGCCTCCCCGAGGTCTAGGTTTACAGGTGTGCGCCACAGCACCCGGCTTCTGTATAATATTTTTGACTTACTACTATGTAGGTACCATTTTATTACTAATTGCTATGTATACAACTGAAACCAAAATAGGTTTGCTGTCTTCGTGGAGGCTTCTAATAGAGTGAAACAACTGGAAAGTACTTTGACAGATGCAAAGGTCTTAAAAATTAACACAAAACAGAGTTTAGAACTCCGAGAGCTAAAGAACCTGCCTCCCTGGGAATGTTTAGTAAGCTGTCACCTGTAACCCTCTGAAACTGGGAAAGTAGCTTTCTCCAAGACTGAGAACAAAGATGACACTTGAGGTATTTTTCAGCTCTATTAACTGTGGTTTTTAAATATTGGGTCTTTGCTTATGTGCATACTAATAAAGTCAAGGAGAAGCCGAATTCATGAGGCCAAGCCCCAGGTGCCTCAGAAGTAATGAAGCTTGTTTCCCTACAAAGGGCAGAGACCTGGCCCAGCTAAGCACAGTGCCAGCAAAAATGTCCCCAGTGAGCGGTAGCAGAGAAGGAGGGAGCAACTGGGATGTAGCTTCCATTCTGGTCCAGGCTGCCACTGTGTGCCTTTCTGTGCGGTTTGTTTGGGTGAGGCTGTTTTTGATATTGTGTTTAGTTCTTGCAATGCCCTTAGCTTCTTTCCCAACTGCTAATACGGAGAATGTGTTTGCCAACTACAGCTGAAGCTCTGGGAGAGATGCTCATAGATTCCCATGGACTGAGCGATGGGGAGAAATAACTCTTTAGTTGTCTCATAAACAAACAAGCAGACGGAACAGCAGAGGCCTCAGATCACACGAAGCCCAAGGTCCCTGCAGACTGAAATCCGGGGTTCAAAGGCCACTCAAAATGACAATTCATTTATCCAAACCTTGCCTCATTAGATGGGCCCTTGTGCGGAATAATTGTCCTCGTTTAATGGACTTAGACGTCAAGGTAGAAGTTAATTAAATTGTGCCGGTGACTGAGTGTATGCTTCAATCTAGAAATGAGCCACATGTACTCCTAGCTTTATTCCAAAGGCCGTTCTTGTTAGGGGCTGGACCCGTGGCTGAAAGGCCGAACTGAAGTAAGCCTGGAGTTCAGCTCAGCGGGGGCACACCCCTGAGACAGAAGCATGCGGGACTTGCTTCCTGTCCTCTGAGCGGGAGGGCAGCCACCTGGGCTGCTAACTGTTAGAACCAAAGGAAGATAGGAAAGGGAGGAGAGATGGACAGACAGATGGACCAACCTAGACCTGCACTATCAGGCACTCAGATGAGAAGTGGGGGAACACCAGATTTGTCTGGCTGATCTGCTCACCCCACCTTTGAGCATGTGGTTATGGACAGTAACGGGAGCGGGGGTCTTCACACTGCTCATAGACTGTGGGTTGGTTACCTTCCTGTTAACGAAGCCAGATGAAGGGCAGTGAGACCGAGCTGAGCACATGGTCCCTGGCTCACGCTGACTGGCCATGGGAATGTGGGAGTTTCCATGACAATGTAACACTTGGGCCAGGAAGATGTTTAATGGACAGGGGTGCAGTGAGCAGCACACCGGACACAGAAAGGGTGCCTATTTAGACAGGACTGGACCATTGGGATGGTTTTGTCTTGTTTCTGAGACAGACCTCATATAGCCCAGGCTGGCCTCGTAGCCAAGGATAACCCTGAACTTCTGTGCCTCCTGAGTGCTGGAAGAACAGGCATGCACTGGCATGCTGGTTTTATGTCCTACTGGGGAATCGAACCCAGATCTTTGTGTGTGCTCGGGCTGATCTCTACCATATGAGCTACGTCCTCAGCCACAGGTGCCTGGTCCTTGAAACTTCTCACGTTTAGCTTACATCTGACCTATAGTTTATATCTGAATTCTACTTTTAACAAAAGGAATAGCATCATCAAAGTTAATACAAACTTACAGTTTTTCAGACAGTAAAATTTTCAGTGAGAGGTAACTTATGCCGGGATTAGGCAGTGATAGCATTGGACCATATGGAGTGGATATTTGATTAGGCTTTGAACTTTATGATGGTCTTTCCATTGACCTTCTGTCTATTCTGTGCCTACTGCTATAACGTGTGTATAAGTCTGCGAACACATTAATTAACAATTTAAAGAGAAAATGACCATGCGGACAACTTCTGTTTGTTGTCTATCACTGGTTCTTAGAGAAAATAGTCTCCACAGTACAGTTTCTTAGTTTTGTGCTAACTGCGATTTTGCTCTTTCCAAAGCAGTGGTTCTCAACCTATGGAGTCTGACCCCACAGAAGTCTCCTAAGACCACCAGGAAATACAGATATTTATATTATAATTCATAACAGTAGCAAAATTACAGTTATGAAGTAACAATGAAAATGATTTTATGGTTGGGGGTCAGCACAGCATAAGGACTGTATGTAAGGGTCACAGCATTAGGAAAGTTGGGAACCACTCTTCTGGAAAACTCTGTTTTCTTATCTTACAGATTCTTAACATTATTTTCTCAGTAAGTCTTGGGTATTTTATTAGCATGTGTAATTCTGTCTTCTGCTAGAAACACATGGGAGTTTGCCTGAGTCTGGCTGTTTCCTTTGGTTTGGTGTGTGTGTGTGTGTGTGTGTGTGTGTGTGTGTGTGTGTGTGTGTGTGTGTGTGTCAGGCCATTGTGGAGATACTGAAATTTATGAGCCCAGACATTGTCTACAGTGAGCTTAACATCTCCTCTTATATCCCCTGTAACCACAGCAACCTAAGTTGCTTGAAGATTAGGATATAGCTCGGTGATAATATGCTTGCCCAAGCATATCTAAGTCCCTAGTACCTTAAAAACTAAAAATTAGCTGAAAATATGTTTCAGATGATGTCAAAGGTTGGAAAAACAAGAACTGTTTTGTTGTATGTCTCTTTCTGTGTCTTTCCCTGAGCCAGAGATGTGTGCTGTCTTCCCACAGGGTGGCAGGCTTAGAGGGGGATTGCCAGATTCTTACTTGTCTGGGTCTCAAAATGCTTCTGACATCTTCAAGTGAAATTTAGCATCTTACTAGAAAACTGGAACCAAGTCTCCATCTTTCTGTCTCTTTGTGTCTGAGTCTCTGTCTTTCTGTTTCCCTGTCTCGCTGTCTCCTTCTCAGTCTCTGTCTCTGTGTCTCTGTATCTGTCTCTCTGTGTCTGGGGGGCGGGGCTTAGTCTTGTAATTGTGCAGGACTGATAGCTGATGATACTTCTTTGATTATAATCACCGCATGTTAATCTCTCACAGCATGTTTCAATCAAATTATTGCCTCATTAAAGGACACAGTGTTGCGGAATTGCTTTAACTGACAAGCACACATTGAAAAGGAGTTGTCTTTGTATGGGAGAATTTTTGGCCTTTCTCTTCCAGTAATGAACCTTTTCCTTTCTTCTTTGCCCTCTGGCTTTACCCTTCCTTCCACTTCCCTTTCTACCCTCAGGCTTTTGTGCCTAACAACTGCAACCTTGCTTCCATTCTGTTGGCATCATTTAGCTTCCCGCTGGGCCGGCAATCCTTCCCCCAGATCTTAGAAATAAATACAAAACTAGTCATGAATGTCAAGTAAGGATGAACAGTATGAAAAGCAAAACCCAAAACTTCCAGAACGCCCTGGCATCATCCAGATGGTGGCTGAACACTGCTTTCAGCGAGGTTCCTTTTTCTCTACACCAGGCCTGGTGATCTTGCCGGTACTCAGCCTGTAAGGACAGTCAAAGGCAAGCCCTGGCCTTGAAAGGAGCACCGCTCGGTGAGAGCGTGAACTTATGCATTAAAGCAGTGCATGTAGGTGGGTTTGTGCCCCAACACCCAGTCTGAAGGGAACAGAGCTTAGAGCAACAAGGCGTGTGAGCCTCCGTCCTCTGTCCTCCGGTATCCATGTCAGGTGCTTTATACTTCTGTGGCAAAGGTTCGTGTAGTACGTTGGGCCAAAGCAGTTCTGTCCTGCATTTCTTCTGATCTTTCCTGACATCATACCGCGCTGTTGAATAGCAAGCTACTACATGTTAAAGTGTCCTATCACACGGTTTAACAAGGGAAAATTAGAAGCACAGGCAAGTGGCTCGGCACCGGAATGTGTGTGTTTCGTCTCCAGCACGGAGAAGAACCCTCATGACCGGTCCATCCTAACTTTGGATCATCTCCTCAGACTTGGGCACATAAACTGTGAACTCCCAGGCCCTGGTTCAGTTTGACCTGAACCTGGTGGCTCTGCATGCCAGCTTCCATGAAGCAGCACATGGTTTCTGTTAGTGTTGATTGGCGTGGAGTGTACATCTCAGCATCCTGTTGGTGCACATACTGCCTAAGAGCCTCTCTGCAGGGATATCTGTTCTCACCAAATAAGGAGACACACGTGGAAGAAATGGCTTCTCAAAATCTGTGGTACTGCGGCCAGTCAGGATGAATTCGGAATACTGACGGCTGTGGATGTGCTTCCTTCCTACTTAACTAAGAAACCTAAGACCCAGACCACATGAGCTTGTCCTCGAGCCATGAAATCTCCTGGTACGAGTGTATCCTTTGTGACTGGACATGGCAGCTTACTCTAACAATGACCTAAACTCTTTCCTGTGTAAACCAATGTGAAGGATG
>NC_140489.1:1877379-2082379 GCF_964271855.1 Acomys minous | reverse complement strand
TGTGAGCAGAGCCTACTTGTGAGGACGCCTGCCCAGCCCCGCCCACAGCCCATCCAGAGGCCTATCAGAGCCCGCACATGAAAACCCACCCTGCCCAGCCCTGCCCACAGCCCATCCAGGGGCCTATCAGAGCCCGCACATGAAAACCACCCTGCCCGGCCCCGCCCACAGCCCATCCAGGAGCCTATCGGAGCCCACACATGAAAACCCACCCTGCCCAGCCCTAGGCCACAAGCTTGTCTTCCACGACCCTGCCTAAGAATTCACATTAGCCCCAGGCTTCCTCTTTGCTAGGCTCCTGTTCCTGTAGCTCACTCAGGCTCCTGGCTTTGATGCTTTCGCCTAACAGGTTTCCTTGGGTTACCCTAAGAAACCCAAATGCCATAGTTTATAGAGGGCAACTAAACTCTCCCCTCTCTCCACTATGACAGTCCTGATGTGGCTGACTCAAGCCACCAGAAACTTCCTTGGCACTCTTTGCCTCAGAGGCCTCTTTGTAGCCCATGTAGCTCTTTCCCTGAGGAAGGAGCCCTGGGCTTCCTAGGCTAGTCTCTAAGGCCCACCAGGAGCCAGCTCTGACCTACATTTCTAGGTTTACTTTAAATTAGACCATACTGTCTGGTACTATTCACTACTGTGTCCCAGTTGAAGGCTCACAAACCCACAAGTCCGTATAGTACTATATGTAGCCCAGGCCGGTCCCGGAAATCACTTCCACCCTCCTGCTTCCGAGTCCTGGGGTTATAGGATACACTGTGCTCCAGTCTGAAGAAGGAGGGGGCGGGGCTCCATGTGCTCCCTTCTGCCCTGTTCTGGAAACACTCCTAAAGGCCCTGTGTTTGGTGGCAGTAGCTAAGAACAAAAAAATAATTCTATTCACTTCATTTCTTCCCAGAGGAAGAAACGTGGGGTTCCTTAGCAGTTTTACAACTTAAAGTATACTAAGTATACTTGGTTATTTGAAAACCTAAGCCCTGTCTGTAGTGAGTCTCTGTCTTTAAAAGAGGTGACTGGTTTTTTTTTTTTTTTCTTTTTTCTTTTTTTAGATGGGGTATCTTCATGTAGCCCTGGCTGTCCTTGAACTCACTCTATAGACCTGGCTGGTCTTAAATTTGCAGCGATCCTCCTTCCTCCTCCTCCCAAGTGCTGGGATTAAAGGCGTGCACCACCACTGCCCAGCTAACGGGAGGCTTGCTATATATCTTGGTTGTGAACCTAGCCTTTCATGGCTGAGCCATCTCTTCAGCCTGGTTTATTTTATAAACATCATTAAATAAATGAACATTTGTGTGTGTGTGTGAGTGAGTGTGTGTGTGTGTGTTCACGCTCTCCTGAGCAACACATACCTAAAGTCAAAATTTAGGGGAAATTATAAAAGTAGGCAGGAGTTGGATAATTTAAAAGCCATTGATCAGCTGTATGTGAAGTCATGTGAAGAATCAGAAAAGAGTCCTGATTGTAATGGCATTGACCAATGCCTCAAGGTTGGTGTGTGTGTGTGTGTGTGTGTGTGTGTGTGTGTGTGTGTGTGTTTTAAACTTATGCCTAAGCAAATTACAACATGCATTTTGGCAGTACCTATGAAAAAAATAATGGTAAGCTGTAATGTTCCAGGACCAGAATCAAGGTCTTTCAAATTCAAAGCTTAGCTCCTTGAAACCAAAGCTAGGGCTAGGGGTGGGGAAGAAGGGCAGAGAGGGAAATTTAATCCCAACACTTGGGAGGCAGAGGCAGGAGGATCCCTGTGAGTTTGAGGCCAGCCTGGTCTACAAAGTGACTCCAAGAGAGCCACGGCTCTGTTACACAGAGAAGCCCTGTCTTGAAAATAATATAAATAATAAATAAATAATAAAGGCTAAAGTAAGGTGTATTTTATAGTGCTTTATTTAAAGTCAACTGTTCCTGAAGTAGAAATGATGTTGAACAGGTGTGCTAAGCAGTGCTTCAAGGAATGTGAGTCAGTGCAGAGCACTGGGTATTCTCAGTCACACACTTCAGTGAAGTGGTGTGGTCGCAGCTTTCTGTCAGAGGCTTTCGTTGCTTGCTTCACAACTCACTGGACAGATGTGTGCTTTCATTGTCGCAGTGCATTCTGCCCCTAAGGACTGAAAACAACTGAGGTGAATTTCTGTAATTGTTCCTAAGTAACCTTAACCACCTCATGTTAGTGTTTCAGGTGGGCTGGGTTTTGGTTTCTTTTATATTTTTCACACAAAAATAGAAAGCTTAACCCTTTGGGTAATGCTTAGATCCATTTCATTATTTTGATTATATTTGCATAACAACCCTATTTTTAAAAAAGGTCTTAGCAAACCTCTTAGTGCCCTTCCACACCCCTGCCATACAACTTGGAGAGACTCAAAAAAATATTTCTGTTGCAGAAGTCAGTGGGCTGCAGTTGACATGAAAATGAAAAACTATGCTCATTGTTGCATAAAAGAAAACAGATCTACGTAAGATCAAGTCAAACTAGACAAGTGATTTCATGTGCCTTAATTATTTATTTTTTAAATTGAACGTTTTTATGCAGTATATTTTGACTATGTTTCCCTGTCTCCAACATCCTCCCCACCTCCTTACCCACCCAAATTATGTTCCTCTTTCTCAAAAAACAAAAAAAAAAAAACCACATAAAAATAAATGAAACAAGCAAAAGACCAGTAAGAGCAAAAATTGCCAATGCAAAGCAAAAAGAAACGGAAAGTCCACAAAAACACCATTGAGTTTGTTTCATGCTGGTCAACTACTGCTAGGCACAGGGCCTGCCCTGCAGCGTGGTCACTCAGCGAGACTCCACTGGAGGGAACTGGTTTCCCTTTGCCACCCAGTACCTGGTTTCGTTTGCAAACAGCTTCTCGTTTAGGGGTGAGCCCCCATGTGCATGACCCCGTCTCAGTGCTGGGACCCCTTTTGGCTTGCACTGTGCAGGCCTTGTGCCTGGTCTGTACACTGACGTGTGTGTCAGTCCTGTTGTGTCTGAAGGGCAGGTTCCTCGGAGTCAGCTGTCACCCCTGGCTCATTAAGCCTTGAGGAGACAGGTTTGATGAAAATGTCTCACTTAGGACTTGACTGCTCCTTAAAGTCTCCGAGTCTCTGCACATTGTCTAGTTGTGAGTCGGTGTTAATTTCTATACACTGCAAGAAGAAGCTTCTTCTGGTGAGCTCCGAGCGAGGCACTGGCCTGTGGGTGTAGATAGCAGCGTGCCCTTGACAGTCATTTTACTGCTGTGTTCCTTTAGCAGAGTAATGGTAGTAGCTTTTTACCTAGGCCCGGGTCCTGTCCAGTCTCAGATTCTTGGCAAATTTATCAGTGTCAGGTTCGTTTGTTTGTTTGTTTGCTTTTTAGATGTAGGAGCTCATTTTTGTTGGTGTTGTTAAGAAGTGGTTTTGAGACAGAATCTCACTATGTAGCCTTAGTTTTCCTGGAACTCCCTACGTAGACCAGTCTGGCCTCAAACTTACAGAGGTCTGCCTGACGCTGCCTCCTGAGTGCCCGCCCAGCTATGCCTTAATATTTTAAATAGTGGTAGGTGATAGGAAAAGCCTGTGTCATGTCGGTAAATGTCATGAGAGGCCTGGGTTTTAGAGCCCTCTGTGTAAAGGCTGTGGATTTGAATGCATACTTACTGAGTTATAGTACTTAAAGCCGTATTTCTTTTCACCCCCAGTGTTAATGGTTATTTGAATGTCACTTTTATGGTATGAAGAGAAAATTGAAGCAGCAGCTGGGCGTGGTCATACGTGTCTGTAGATCCTGGTGCTTGGGAGATTTCGGTAGGAGATAGATCAGGGCTCAAGGGCTTGAGTGTCAGGCCAGCCTGGGCCGTGTGAGACCCTGTCTCCACATACAAACATCAGCGAGGTTCGAAAAGCTACCTTAAATGTTCTTTGTGTGTGTTAACTTGGAGTGTAGAGTGCATGCTTAGCCTGCATGAGGGCGTGGATTCAGTCCCCAGAACCCTACCTAATAAGACCTTTTTTTTTTCCTGGTAGCAGGCCTAGGATCTTCCCCAAGAGTTATGTGATGAGCCAAGATCTCAGGATTAGATTCAATGACTCAAATCCTAAAGAATAGTTTTCTTTGTGTGCTGACACCTAGGAATTCAGCTAGAAATAAAAAATGAATATCGGAGCGTGAGGGTATAAAGCAACTATGAATTTGTTTAAATGAAAGATGCTTTTATGAATACAAAAGTGCTTCTCTGCCTATGGTCTTAAATTGCTATTAATTAAGCACTATGTAATATAATAGATAATTACCTCGCTTTAATACAGATGCTGGTGGATTTGGTAGTCATTCTAAGTAGCTATTGTTGGCTAATAGTCTTTGGGGAGTCATTCACACAGCCGTTGCGGCTCTAAAAGAAATCTCTAAACACCAGTGGGGGCAGACGTTTTTGAAGCATGGCTGATATAAATAAAATGAGCTTTTGTATGAAGTACATCATTTTGATTATAGTTTTTATTCCTATGGTCGTCACTCAATAACATTTCAGAATCTTTGCAGCAGAAGAAAGAAGGAAAGCTGGCTATGTGGAGCGGGCCTCTCAGAGCACCACAGAAACTCGGGCGGGTTGGGATCTGGCCTGTTTATCGGGATTGTTCAGCGTTCTGATCATTAGAATTTTAACTGGAGATGTTTTTATTCGGCCTCATTGTTTTTCTTTTAATTAATATTTCTATGACAGATAATTAGGTAAAAGATGTTGAATATTAAATATGGTTGTAGCTTAGGGGGAAATAAGCATTTCTGGGCCAAGGCTTCTCACAGACTGTTGTGTGATATGTGAGCTGATCTATTGAGTAGAATGCCAAGTGGGCTGCCCCATCCAACCAGACTCACAGTCGCTAAGGCCGCTTACTCCGAGGGCACGGGATGGAGGCTTATGTGGAAGTTAATGCTGGTCTTGTTAATCTCAGCTGCTAATGGAGTAAATCTTGATTAGAGAATCATCCCTACCTTGTTAGCTCCAGCTGAGTGTGAGGCTGCCTCGACTTGTCTGTCACATCAGGCATTTTAAAGTCGAGCATTTGGAGTCCCCGATGCAACTGCCTGGTGCTTTCTGAGCATTGGTGGCTCCGACCTGTAAGGTCGCTGAAGACCTTAGGACCCACTAGTCCTGCAGTGGGCCAGGCGTTGGTTTCCAGCACACACAAGGGAGCTCACTACTTTCATATTTCTGGTTCCAGGCCATCCAACAGCTTCTTCTGCCCTCTACAGGCACCAGGCACACATGATGCACACGCACATGGCCAAGCCAAACACGCACACACATAACACAAAAACAAATACTGTAACAGAACTTTCATCAATCACATTTAGCATAATTTTACTATGTACGGGGAAAGTATTCCAAAATGTTAGCTTTCAGAAGCATTCCCAAATTACCACAGATTTTTAGGTATCATGCACATAGTTGATTTTTTTTTTTTTTTGCTTCAGATATTTTTAAAGCTGTAATAGAAGTCACTGTATAGCCCTACATCTCTCATAATTACTAATCTCTAAGAACTTAGGCTGTTCGGTTCATTGGTTCGGAGCTTCTCTTGCCTCCTGCATGCGCGCACACACACACACACACACACACACACACACACACACGTGCAACCTTTTAAACATGACTGTCTGCAAGCCAGTGCCTAATGTAAAGCAGAATTATCTTGCCATATTCTGTAACCAAGTTAAAACTAGAAACAACCTTGTGGCCGATGCTGGACTACGCTGCCGTCTTATTTGAGTGGGATTTGTTTTTGTGGATACAACCTAATTGTTTGCATTGGTCATTTTTTTTTTTTAGAGCAAATGTAACTAAATCATATGTACCTAAATTGTGGGGATTTTTATTTCGTTCTGTCTCTACAGAGCTGAGAGCTATGTGCGGGGCAGTTAGTTAGACCTAGACACTTATTAAGTGTAGATCTTGGACAGCATAAGCTATTACTTGCCCTAGGTCAAACCACTCTCACAAAAATACCACACGTACCGAGTAGTTCTCAAAATATAAAGCTGCTTATTTGCCACAGTTTTGAAGGCTGGGAAGTTTGAGACCGAGTCAGTGTCTGAAGAGGGCTGGGTCTTGGTTCAAAGCTCCGCCCCCCTGGGTTCTCACATATCAGATACCGGAAGCAAGCGCCCTCGTCTAGTCATAGGTCGATAATCCACCGTCTGATTTATGTAGCTGCAAGTGACATCAGTCTCCCATCTATACACAGTGTCGTTAACCTTCATAGTTTATTACTGTTTGGGCTTCTTCTTGTTGTTTTCAAGACGGGGTTTCTCTGCTGTAGCCTTGGCTGTCCTGTAGCTCACACTGCAGACACTCTGGCCTCGAACTCGAAGAGATCCGCCGTCCCTTGCCTCCCGAGTGCTAGGATGGATTAAAAGCGTGTGCCGCTACTGCTCGATTTATTAACTGTTCCGTACATCTAAAGATGCGCTGTTCACAATGTAAAAGATAAGAAGTTAAATCGTGTTGTAAAGTGAGGACCAAGGAGACTCGGCAGGGATCCCCGTGGGAAGCATCTTGACATTTCACATACGACCTGTTACTGTGGAAATTCTGCGGTTCTGAACTGGTGTTGCGGTCAGGGTTTAGCTGGGTTTTTTTGCAGCCCCGTATCATGAGTCAGCTTTTCAAAGGACACTTAAAACACAGGTGGGAACAAAAGGGAATCAGAGGCTGTGGGTGGGGTCTCTGGAAGTAAGGGAGCAAAATGAACAAACTGCGGTGATCAGTGTGCATAAAAGTGTCATAGTGAAATCTATTATTTTGTATATTAACTACAACTATGAAATTACAAATGGAATTGGGAAGAAGCATGTTGGTTTTTTAGGTTAGAATTGCTCCCAATTTTCACTGGATTTGGGTCAGCCTCTCTTCACCATAATAGTAAGAAAATCTTGCATCATTTTCCTGACTTCCTTTTTTGTGGTACTAAGCTAGCAGTTTATCTACCACTGAACTGACTTCGAATAGATAGATTTGAAAGGTGAAAGTGAGCGGCCTTGGGACCTGATGTCTATCTTGTGTGGGTTTTATTATCCGTATTCGTGTCTTACATGAGAGCAAATGGCTTTAGAAAGTCTTACTTTATCAAAACACGAAGGCTTCGTTCCCTGTGCAACTGGGATGGTTTGCTTCAGAAGCCTTAGCAACTTCATTTTTTTTAAAAGCGCGTTATTTATGCACTGGCTTTTCATAAACACCTCTACTCTCAGATGCAAGTGAGTGGAATAAGATAAGAATTGCATATTGAGAAAGGTTTATTAGGGAAAATAAAAGACTTCAGTGTCTGAAGCATTCTGTGTAAAGAATTTTTCACAGCTTATCTTTAATAAACAGTGAGTTTATGGGTAGAGTTTTGCTCTAGCCCCCATCACTCATTGTGGTATTGCGATGGATGCTATTTGGGTGCCTTCTCGTCCTTTCTTGGCTCAGATTGTACTTGTTTCCCTCCTTTGCAGAGACGCTGCTCGATGACTTCCTTCTCACGTACACTGTCTTCATGACCACCGACGACCTGTGCCAGGCGCTGCTAAGACAATATCCTTCATTAACGTCCGGATGCTGTGCTGGCTTCCTCCCAGACAGATGCCCCACGTTAGGAATTAACTGCCTTTCTTAATTTACTCAACCCACAGTGGAGGGTGGATGTGTTAAATATTAATGTAGTGATGTCCTAGGCAAAGGTGGAATGAGACAGAGGAGGCGGGGCCCGTGGGGAGGGCATTGCTGACGCCTTTACATCCTGTTCTGTGGGCAACGCGTACTGTTTGTGTTATGTTGCTTTATAACGGCTTCTCACGGTTGCTTAGGGAGCTGGAGGTAAAATCGCCCTCAGGGTAAACCCAAGTCAGCAGGCCAAGAGGACTGACAGTAACAAACAAAAAATATTCTTACAGGAGTCAGACTTCTTGTGCTAGAAAACCTCGAGGTTGTGTGTGTGTGTGTGTGTGTGTGTGTGTGTGTGTGTGTGTGTGTGTGTGTATTATGTCATATTTCTGGGACAGTGCCCCTGGACACCGGAGCTGTTCTCCCTTGTGGAAGTCTACTGTCATCTCTGGGTGCAGTTGGCATCTTTTGGGGATGTTGCCACTCACTGGATACTTTCCTCAGGTATCAGATGGGATTAAAAGGTTAATTGCCAGCTAAGAAAGCCGTATAGTTTTACTCAGTAACCAGAGAGATGCTACATTAAATTAGGCCATAAGCCCACATAAGCTGGCTAGACATCTGCACCAGGGCTCCTTGCCTCATCATGCTTAGAGAAGAGTCTTAAAAGCAAATAAATTAATTTGGTTACTTAATTTCATTGCTAATAGTAATAAAATTGATGATATAGCCTTTAAGCATTTAATAAAAACTTTACTGCTTTTATTAGCCCAAACTACATACTCCGTTTCAATCCATAAAATGTTTAAGAAAATGGGCTATGCCAAAGAGTTTATTAAAACCTAATGATAATAGCCATTTAAAATTCCTGTTAAATAATTGTTATATGTCTCCCAACTATACTGCATTTTTCCTGCCTGAAAGAATGCCTTAAAACTCCATAAAGTATTTGAAATAAAAATTCTCTTGAAAAACACATGACTGACCCAGACTTGGTGGCACATAACTGTGACCCCAGCACTCAGAAGGCTGAGTCAGGAAGCTCACTGAGTCCAAGGCCAGCTTGGACCTAGACAGTTGTCTCAAAAGGAAGGCGGGGCTAAAAGATGGCTCGGTAAGGCTTGAGGATTTGCGTTTAGTCTCCAGAACCAAAGCAAAAAGTGCTAAGCATGGTGGGAGGCTCCTTGGTAAGTCTGTCCTGCGAGAGACCTTGCCTCAAACAAAAGAGTAGATGCTGCCTAAGGAGTGCCGTTCAGGGCTGACCTCTGACCTCCACCTATGCGTGCGCTCACACAGACAACAAACGTGTTTACATACTGGTATATGTATATGAACTAGAAATGGCATATCAGTATATGTGAACCATTTTGGTGCTTTACTGCACCTGACTGAGCAAGACTGTAGACACATAAAGCTGATCCTGAAACGCTAGTTTTGAATTTGGAAAATTTGAACAATTTGCAAATTTTTCTCAATAGTTTCTAAGTTGAGTCCTTTCAAACAAAAATCAGCAATAATTATGTTTTTAAGTTTCTCCTTGAGATGTATTTTGGAAAAAAAAATCTGTGAGCTAATTTTACCCACATCTTTAATGCTTACCTACTTTAAAGCAATTATCACCCATTAGCCACAAGAACTGTGTCCTATCACAAACCAGACGCCTTCACACTATTGTCTTCTTCCTACTATTGTCTTCAGCTACGATTCTAATATTTTTATTACCACTTAATAATTTAGTGACCTTGCGAGTGTTTCCAAAGACTGTCTGAGCGTCTCCTTAGACTTTGACTAGGACATTTTATATGAAATTTTAGTTATTTTTGCAACCTTTTTTACTACCAAAGTCCATGAAATAGAAGACATTTTAAGTGGCAGGTCTTTCTGCAAAGCCGTTTTTCTTTCTTGCCATCTGTGAAATCACACAAGCCAAAGTCAAAAACTCTTGACATCTGCACCAAATGCCATCAGTGTTGGTCTAGTCTTAATGAAGATCCCCTCCATATTCCACCGCTAAAGAGTGACCTAAGTCATTCGTGTTTGTTTGTTTTTCCTGTGGTTTTTAAACCCTGTTTATAGATTGGAACCATTTTAGAGTGCTTGGATATACAGATATTTTCATTGTAATAGGATTGAATGTCTTTCAGCTCTCATCATAGGAAAGCATATTATTTAAGCTCGTAGCCTGGACCAGCTAATATTCAGTGCATTACAATGAACCTGCAGCTCGCCCGTGGCCTTCCCCCCTCCCCCCCACTACCGCATTTATAGATCAGTATGATTAAGCCTGAGCACAGACACAAAGGAACTTATATCCGGTCATAGCAAAGCAGAGCAGCACAGATGCAGATTTAATCAGTAAGTGTCCTACAAGGTAGATATAGATTAGGTGTAGGTAGAGATTGCAGGAATGTGAGGTTAGGAAAATAAATATCAATAACTATAAACTGGAAATAGTGATTGAACCCTCGTCTTGAAATTGCTTTATTGCACTGACGTGTAGCCATGAAACGTAAATATGGCGTATGGATGAGGAACTCGGATGTTCACTAGAAAAGAGATAAAAACTGTTGATGTTTCTCAACTGGCTGTCTTCCTTACTGGGCATTGTTGAAAAAGAAAAAGGACACACGTGCAAACAGAAATAAGACAGAATTAACCTGTATCTTTGCCTTTTAAGAAAAAAAAAAGTAGGTGGCTGGAGAGATGGCTCAGTGGTTAAGAGCACTGTCTGCTCTTACAGAGGTCCTGAGTTCAATTCCCAGCAACCACATGGTGGCTCACAACCACCTATATACCCTCTAATGCCCTCCTCTGGCATGCAGGTTGTACATGCAAATAGAGCACTCATATACATAAAAATAAAATAAATCCTTTAAAAAAAAAAAAGAAAGAAAGACTGTAATCCCAGCAGTAGGGAGGCAGAGACAGGAGAATCGCTGTGAGTTCAATGCCAGCCTGGTCTAGAAAGAGAGCCCAGGACAGTCAAGGCAACACAGAGAAACCCTGTTTCGAGAAGACAAAAAATAAAAAAATAAAATAAAATAAAAAGGAAGAAAAGAAAAACACTAAAGGAAATAGACGCTTTAACAGGGCATATTTTGTTGTTGTTTGTTTGACTGGTTGCATTTCACAAGCAGCCTTAAAGGTAGCCACAGCACATTCTTGCAGGATAGGGAGAAGGTGACTGGGTCATGGTTTTTGCATATTTACAACATCTGGTTTTTACATACTTACAACCCATTTTTGTTTTGCAGCTGTTCAGCGGCATTAGCAGATAGCAATCTTGATGAGCCGTCCCCCAGTGCTTTCTGTGTCCTGTTAGGTTTCCACACGATCAGGACAGCCAGCAGCTGGGAATGGGGGGGGTGTGCCTGCAATGCCAGCTCCTGGGAGGTGGGGGCCAGAGAGTGGAAAGTCGAGGCTGGCCTGGGCTGCAGTTCTGACAAAGGGAAAGAGGAAGAGAGGCTGAGATGACCATTTTTGCAGAAAAAAAGGAATAGATGAGTTTAGATGATGCTGAGTCTTGTGTCATTCCTAGTCACTTAAACTTTTTACTTTGAAGCTATTTTAATGATGTAGTTAACACAAAGTCATTATATACAAGGTAGGCAATATTTATCAGTAAAATGATTCAGATGTTCTCAAATATCACTTCATTGAAAAGCCACTGTTAACCATCGATATGACTTTCCAGGTAATTAAAATATTGATGTCAGCAAGCATTAACCCAAGTAGATAATGCTGCCAGTTGTTTTGTTTGTTTGTTTTTGTGCTCAGCAATATACTGGAACTGTTCATCTCAATACACGTGCTTCTTACTGGACCCCGTTGCTATGGCTGCTGTGTAACTTATTTAATGAACATCTGATCATTTATTTAACTGTTTGCTGGAGCACTCAGCCCCGTCCCCTGGTTTGTTTACAATTTACACTGATGAAGGTGAAAATCAGGGGCCCTTTTTACCTGCGTCTTGGCACATTAATCTGGTTCTTCCTTCAGGCAGATGCGTAGGTGTGGGCATGGGGGGCAGTCAGAAGTGTGTTCAAGACAGCTGCGCCCACCTGGGGCAGCCTCGGGAGCAACTGGTTTTTATAAAATATGAATTTCTGGAGATCAAAGACTCCAGGCTTTTCCTGTTGGCTTTCCTTGGTGAAGTAGTATTTACCGCATCTTCTGGGGTGGGGGGCCCCTCTCTCTCGACACCAGTGGGCGCCTGGTGTCACTTCAAAGTAACCTTAGTTCCACACAGCTGCCAGTGTGACAGCCCGGCCCTCAGCCGCGCAGCGTCCGCCGAGCGTGCTTCCTTCATCCTGGGCTCCCTTTCATCCTTTTCGCAGCACACCTCCAGCCCCCCCACACTCAGGCTCTGTTCTTTTGCCTTTATGCTGTTTTGAATTCTTCGGAAAAGAGCCTTTAGCCTATTTTGTGAAAACTAGACCAAGCGGACCTTTTCATATTTTGTGTTTCAACGACGCGCTGTTCTTTCTTAACCGTGTGCACCTATTCTGCTAAGCGGCACCAAGGGGAAGAAGAAAACTCAGATGTCCCGTGCCGAAAGCGCAAGGTCTTACATCTGGTTTCCCAGTGGATCTCACTGTACAAAGACTGGCTACAGGAAGATGAGCATTCAAAAGTGTTCCTAAAGGTACGCAGGCGCTTCCAGGTGCTCTGGTGCCAAGCGATTGGCTTTATTTTCAGCCATATGCTCTTTTAGGTGTAAGTTCATTCTATCTTCTGATACCTCTATATAAGTAGGAACTGCCTCTTAAAATTATTAAATATGTTATGAAAAACTGTGAGTGGAAATTTTTGGATGATTTATTTAAATCATTGGAATTTTTATCGTAAATTAATTTTAAAAGGTAAGCCAAAAATGTATTTTAAGATTTGATGTCCTTTAATGTTAGATTTATGATAATATTAAACTAACAATACCTATTAGGCAAATAGAACCTAGATAAGCATTTAAAATCATCTTAATCACATATATTATATGAACTTTAAATACTATGTTTGAGATAGATATTTGACAATATACTTTGAGATCAGTAACAATCTGAAAGACACCTATGTAAACCGGTTTATCTCAATGCTGACGGTTTACGGTGTGTATTTACTTACCACAAACAGTGCTCTGGACTAGAGTTTGATTTCCTTGACCACTGTATTGGATGTACAAGTCAGTGCAGAGAGAGAGTAGAGTGGGATTTTAGCAGGAGGTCTGCCTTAGGACAGATAAATACCTAAGCTGGCTCTGCCTGTCACCGAGGAAATGACATGGAATTCCACGTTCTGATACCTTTTAGATGCCCAGTGAAAAGCTCATCCGTGACTCATGTTATTCTTCAAACCCGCTGGTTATTTGAACATGTCTCCCTCCCAAGTATTCATGCAGGCATTCTGTTTTGAGATCTAAGCTACTCGTGGGAGTCTCTAGTAGCCAAGTAGGAAGTCTGTTTTCAGGCTCCCCTCGGTAGCCAAGTAGGAAGTCTGTTTTCAGGCTCCCCTACAGACATCCCTCAAAAGCAACCTGAGTGCAGTGCCAGGGGGCTGAGCGGCTAAAATGAAACTCCTACCTGCCCTGGATTCCACCTTACTTCCCGGAACAAGATAACCATTCCCCGAGCCTTTATTCTTGACAGTGACACTGGGGTTTAACTCAGGGCTGTTCACATACTGAACGTGTGCTGCCGTTTGTGTCCCCTCCCCCCTCTCCACAGACCATGTACAGGAATGTACTAGATGATGTCTACGAGTATCCGGTTCTTGAAAAAGAGCTGAAAGAATTCCAGAAGATGCTTGGAATGCATCGCCGCCAGTGAGTATCGTAAGGATTTGGGGCTGCCATGCACATCCGCCGGACAGTGAGTCACAGAGAATTTCACGGCCTCAGTACGTTATGAGGTCTGTGAGGTTTCCTTATCCGTTAAGAGAGATTGGAGAAAACCAATTCCTCAAGCTGCTGTCCCCTAAGTAGCACTTGTGAATCTTACCCTGGATTTACTGGGTCTTAACTGCCGCTCTATTAATTATGGTAAATGAGAGCACCAAGTCTTTGTTCAGTTCCGAGGTTCTTAGTCGCGTGAAGCAAGCGCACTGTCAAGCTAGAGGCACATTTAAAACCTCAGCAACAACGAGTGCGTGTCTCAAGAAATGTGAGTTCAGGCCTTTGAGATTTAAGGCCTGTGGTAAAGGGGGGGTCCCCATTGCCAGTAAAAGATATACATAGGTCAGTCTTAAAGAAGCAAACTGATCGTGCGTACACCTTCATCTCAGTTGTCAGAACTGCATGTTTAGAAATCAGACACCGTTTTAGAAACGATTGCGATAAACTATGGTGGTCACAGTCTGTGTCACATTAAATATGGATATCCTGATATTGATGTGAAATTATAAATTTAATCAAAAGAGGAAAGAAAGATAAACATACACTGTGATAGTTATTCTCTCTCTTAGATGTGGCTCTGTACTACAAGGCAGACCTCTTACAGTTAGAAAACCTTAATGCCTGGATTAGTGCAGTTAAATACATTAACCGTATCGCTGAAATCTCATACATTCCATTAAAATTTTTACATTATAATGGGAATAGCAAATTGAAAGAGGAAACTGTATTAAGATAGGGTTGGGCTGGAGGTGAGGCTCGGAGTTAGCAAACGCAAGCTGAGGGTCATCTCCCCCTCCCCCCTGCAACACAGGCACACAGAAAAGGAGTGGGCGGCTTGCTTATTTGGTATAAGACTACAGGATGTCTTTTCATTTTAGATTGGGACTTGGGCCACAGTGTTGTGCTCACTACATTCCCCCCCACCCACCCCCATGGACAGAGGGTGTGTCACTTTCTGAGGATACAGTGGGTACCGTGATTGATGGCTAGCCTGATGGAGTGTGAGAATAGCCACGTGCAGCTCTCTTCAGAGTGGATAGCTGGCTGCCAGAGGCACTCGGTGATACAGGGTCAGCGGTCAGATAGGCACCTGGTGAACATCAGAGTGTCCTCGGCGCTGCTTTACAGAGCAGGCATGATGCTGAATCCGTTACTCAGCTATCTGGAAGATGCTGCCCCCCAAAATCTATTATCTCTCCTGTTAATCCATACTGCTTTTCAAGCAGGGCAGGGGGAGGAAAAGAGCACGCATGCTGTCTACTTACGGAGATGCGTTCCTATAGGCTGACAAACCTAGGGTTCCTCTCAGTAATTAGCTTTACTTTCTTTCTCTAGGGTAGAAAGCGCAGTACATACAGTCAACAGGTAGCTTTTTTTTTTTCCCTCCTTGTTCACTTGAAAGTTGGAGTGCACTGTCCAGTGTGTAATGCGTGATAGATTAATAAATAGGGTGCTTTGTCTTTTTATTTTGTTTTTGAGGTAGTCTGGCTCTATAGTCCAGGCACGCTACTGGCCTGCCTCTGCTCCACCTCTGAGTGCAGAGACTGTAGACACACAACCACTGGTTTTGTCCCAATGTTTTTAATGACATTTCTTTCTTTCTACTTATTTATTTACTCATTCATCCATTTACTTGGTTGTGTAGGTATGCTGTGGTGTTCTAGTTTGATTCCCTGTTGCTGTTATAAAACACTTGACAAAAAGCAACGTAGAGGTCTTGTTTGGCTTCAGATTACAGCCCGTCATTTAGGAAAACCAAGGCAGGAACTAGTGTAGAGATCTCGAGGGTGCTGCTGACCGGCTTGTTCCTCATGACTTGCACAGTTCGCTTTCCTCTACAACTCTGGACCATTCGCCCAGGGGTGGTGGCACCACCCACATCAGACACGGATAATAAAAAATGCCCCATCTGAGTGCCAACAGGCCGGTCTGGTGGAGGCAAATCCTCCCTTACGACTCTGTGTTCCCAGTTGTCACACCGACCAAAACCAGCGCACAGAGGGAGTGCTCAGAGGTCAGAGGACAGCTTTTCGGGCCAGTCCTCTCAATCCACTCTGTAGATTGTGGGGATGGGACCCGGGTCATCAGACCAGGCAGTTAGCACCTTTACTTGCTGATTTGTCTCACTGGTTCTGTTTTTATCTTTCTTTAAAGAATGAAATTCTCTACAGCGTTCCTGGAAAGAGTCTCATATCTTACCTTTTTCTTTGTAGCACTGTTGATGAATATTCACCACAAAGGAAGGTAGGCAAATGCTTTTATGTTGGCAGTGAAGGGGGGGGTGTGGATCTGGCTCAGAGAGCTTGCCCTGCCTGACTTGGCATTTCCTTGTAATTAAAGTGACTATTGCCCAAGTCTCATGGAGTGAGATCCAGGCATGCATCTAGCCTGCACTTTCCTGCCTTGCCTTGATTCAGGCCTATTTGCATGTGGACCCTTGACTTTTTGACAATGTACATATTTTGTGGTGCATTTTTAAAGGCAAAAAAAGGTGCCTTCTGTTTCCAAATTGATGAAATGTTGAATTTTAAACCGTGCGTGTCCCCCCTCTAAATCCAAATAAGAATCTGAACTGAAGGATTTTCCTCACTCAGAGAGCAGAAGTTTTCTGAGGAATGTCACTCTTTGAACATGACAAGAGAGAGGACACAAGTGTGTTGTGTTTCCACTGAACTTGATGAGGGCATTGGTCAGGGGAGGGCAGAAGGTGGGGAGCCAACATAACCAGTGGCAGGAGTGTGAGGTGACCTCACACAGCTCTGTGCAAACTGTGAGAAGTCAGGAGCTGAGACTGCGCAGCTGTGTCTCAGGGCTCAGGGCGGCATGGAGAGAGTGTCTGCCTGAAGTCTCCTCAGGCCACACGCTCTGACTAGAGCCAGGGACCTTGTGCCTCCTACTGGCCCTGGCTAACCTCCACACTGAGACTGGGAGTCTCTACGTCTAGGTGTGCTAGTTGAAGCAACTTCATCCTTGTTTCTCTAAGATTTGTTGTTTTTTTTTAAAGTCGGCCATCTCTTTTGGAACACGTTGTAAACAGCTGTGACTTTCGAAAGGGCAAACGTGCGCTTGTTCATTGTCCTCTTTCTTCCCTTTCACAGAATAAAGCCCTTTTTCACCAATTCAGTCTTAAGGAGAACTGGCTGCAGCACAGAGGGACAGTGGCCGAGACAGAGGAAAGTGAGTAAAAGCTTGTGGAAGAGGGCTGCCCGCTGTCCTCCTGCAGGAACATGTCCTGTCTGCCGCTGCCATTCCTGGCCAACATTCCTCTTTGGCAGGAATGTTGACATCAGATGGCATGGCTTTTCTTTCTTGGTGTAGGCGTTAGTTCTGTTAGGTACTGCACTGTTCTGTTAAGGACCCGTCATGTTCTTTTTTTTTTTTTTTAATTTTTATTTTATTTTTTAAGGTTTATTTCTTTATTACATATACAGTATTCTTCCTGCATGTACACCTGCACACCAGAAGAGGGACCCAGATCACATTATAGGTGGTTGTGAGCCACCATGTGGTTGCTGGGAATTGAACTCAGGACCTCTGGAAGAGCAGCCAGAGTGCTCTTAATGGCAGAGCCATCTCTCCAGCCCAGGACCCGTCATGTTCTTAATGTGTGAAGCAACAGCAGGGATGTGTGCGCTGGGCCCTCTTGGGCTCCGCAGCAGGGTATACAACATGCTGGAAGCTCAGCTTTTTCTTTCTTGAACCTTCGTCCTGGATCTGGCTACCCATGGCCCAAGGTTCAGGATTGGCTAGAAGGGCCCCCAAAGAAGAGTCCATCCCTGAGGGTTGGAAAAGAAAATCTACAGAAGGAGGATGGGAGAACTTATCCTGAGGCTGGTCAGTCTGCCGAGTACCCAGGGTGTGCTCCGTCAGTGTGCCGTGCCGGGTAGGACGCCTGATGTCCCACAGGGGTGGGGCCTTCCCCAAGTATGAGGGAGAGTCCTCGGCAGCAACCCGAAGGTGCTTCTAGGAGACTGTTAGAGCAGAGCCCCCGTGGTGGAGAGGCTCCCTGTCGAGGTAAAGGCTGAGTGAGTGGCAGGCAGAGGGTCAGGGAACTGAAATGCCCTTCAGAAGGTTTCCGCTCACCTTTCTCCACATGCTGCCGCTCAGAGTGTCACCAAAATAAAATGTCCTGTGGCACCTTGTCTAGTGCCTCTGGCAGAAGGCTTTCTGTTGTACCCTGTTAGCTGTCATCTGCCCCCAATGAAAGAGAGAATGCAATTAAGTTACCTCCTAATTCGCTAATCCTTGACCTTCCTTGTCTGTTTCTCTTATAATTGAACTGTGGAGTTTGCTAAGCTGAGCTACAAAGAGACTAAGGATTGCAAGCCCCCCCACCCCCCACCCCCCACCCCCCACCCCCGAATGCCCCCCTCTATCCCCCCCCCCACCTCTCCTTGTTCATCAGTTACTGAGCAAGGGATAAACTGGACCTCCCATCTAGGAGTTTATAGACTGGATCTTTGCTTAAAGTCCCCATTTTGAGCAACCCAGCCAAAGCAAAGACTGTCACGATCCCAGCACAGGGACTGTGTGTGTTTGAGGCTCAGTAGCAGCAGCTTACTCTGTCTTGTTGCCTTTACATGTCTGGAAACCTAGCCCTGGGTTTAGTTTTGCGATGCCATTTAAATAGCATATAAACTTTCTCTAAGAGCTATAGCCCCGCCCTCCCACACACACACCTTGCTTGTTTTTGAGAAACTATAGAATAGAATGTCTAAGTATATTACTGCATGTTTAGCAAAAGAAACAAACAACAACAACAACAAAAACCTCTAATGTTTATATGCTAAGGAAAGCTCGACTATGCAAATCATAAGGAAGATGTTTTCCCAGGACCCATCCGTCTTGGCATTGACAGCACCCTACTAATCACTAGTAGCACTAGTAGCACCGCAAACAAGGAGAAACTTTAGAAGGCTAGAAATATGACCTATGCTTAAAACCTGTCAGCGCTTCGATCCGGGTCAGGGCTGGAGGGCCATTCTCAAACGACTGAGAAAGCTGCACGCGCGCGCACACAAACCCCAAGGCAAATGACGGGCTTTCAGATAAGCTTACGAGAGTTCTAACCGCAAGCGTGCAGCCCTTGATTGCGCCACAGAGACTGTCCTGCAATGGAGTGTAAAATAAAAATTTATGTGTTAAGACATTTTAATATGCTGCTTTGGGAGTTCAAAAGTACAGTCTGTGGAGCGTGGCTCCCAGTGTCCTCTAGCCAGACAGTCTGTCACAGGCACATGCTACTGTGCAGTATGGGAAGCCAGTCAGCTGCTCCTGTGTGGTCACTGGGCTCCTGTATTTGCAAGCTGAGGATGACAGGCTGGGCCCTCACACACTGTGTCCTAAATGCATCTAGCCGCACACACTTTACACGTAAAACAGCAGCAAGGCAGACACCTTGATTAAAAAGTCTGCCCCTCACGGTCACAGTTCTCTGATTACAAACTGTTCTTTTGACCTCTGCAGTTTTTTGCCACGTGTATATAACAGAGCACTCCTACGTCAGTGTGAAGGCGAAGGTTTCCAGTACAGCCCGGGAGGTCCTGAAGGTCGTGGCTGAGAAGCTGGAGCGAGCCGAAGAGGATCTGGCTCTGGTGGCCGTCACATTCTCGGGAGGTAAGTTACTTTCTTGAATGTTAATCTTCCGCTGGATCTCCACCAGAAGGGAGTTGACATTTTCTAGAGCAGGCGCGCTGCCCCTCTTTTTTTCTGCCTGCAGCTGGATGACCACAGTAACAAGGAGAGGTGCCTACCAGAGGTGTTCCCATGACAACAGCGGGTATGGCTGGGCATTGAATTTCCTCCCTCAGAATTGAGCAGGAAGACAGTGCCAGTGTTTTGAACTGTATGAAAGACCTTTTTGCGCTTTTTACATTAGATAAGCCTTCCATTTTTCGTATTTAAATTAACTTCAGAAAGTGTTAGAGGATTAAATTACCATGGGGGGGAGGGGTGGCCTTGACCTAGCCATCTCGCTGGCTGAGGATTCAGTCTCTGTTGGAAGTGGGAGACTGTAAAACCAGCCACAGCTGGCGAGGCAGGGCTCTCTCAGGTGCATGTGGCGAGCAAGGCCTTGTTCATCCTCCCAGACCATGCAGATGACAGGCTGACACCATTGATCGGTGGTGCAGCCTGGACAAGCCTCCTTGTTTCGCTGGAGTCTGTCAGATCACAGTGTCACATCACTGGCTCCCTTCTGGGTTTACAACCTTTATTTAATATCTCATTAACCCTGAAGGGGCGAAAAAGTGAGCGTTCGGCAGCTAAAAAGGAAATGCTATACTAACTAGTATCAACCAGTGGGGTGTGTAGGGGAGGGAAGCAGAGACAGCGCATTTCCATTTGCCCTCAGTATTTGTTCTAAAAGGAGAGATGGAGTCAGAACGCATGTGAGGTTAAAGCATTGCTCTTGCTTCCCTTATCACAGGCAGGCCAAATAGTTTGACAGGTCAGTTATTAACACATGAAAAAAAGAAAAAAGCCGTTCTTCATAAGCCTAACAGAGTCCTTCCTTTCCCAGACCTCTCACTGTACAGCCTAACAAAACACCGTCCAGGGCTGAGGGTGCAGCTCACTGGTGGAACCTAGGTCTAGTGTATATGAGGCTCTGGGTTGAGTACCTAGAAAACCGTCTTAACCCCAGATTACGACTGGGAAATAAAAGCAAAGCTTTGCAAAGCGCGTGGGCCCCCACGAACTTTAGTAAGGAAATGTAGTCTGAGGTTTGTTTGTTAAGTAACAGATGGGAGCTAGGGAAATGGCTCAACCGCTAAGAGAGTGTGTCGCAGAGGACGCGGGTTCCGTTCCTAGCTTACGACCAGTCCCAGGGGCTCGCCTCCCTCTTCTGGCCTCCTGGGATACCGCATGCACACGGCACACTGTTGTGCGTGCAGAGAAGCATTCATACATGTAAAATAAAAATTTTTAAATGAACAAAATCTCAAAGCAGAGGAAAGAAATAGGAACAGTTCATCAACAGAGGGAAAGCACCCCCGAGGATGGGAGCAGCTAGTGAACTGAGGAAGGCGTGTCCTCAAAAGCTTTGGGGTTTAGTAATGTATTTCAGGTAGATATGGCACATGTATGACATATTTTAAATGGCCAAAACACTAAATGAGTATAAGTAATATTAAGCCTCATCAAAAATCATCATTTTCCTCTCAAGATAGTACTACTGCAGAGAACAGCCCCTGGGTCCCCATTCCAACAGAAGGTTTGAGAAAAGGCAGGCATTCAAGTGAACTCCACAACACAACTAAGGTCCATGTCACGTTGGGAGCGGACTCAAGCCAGCCCAGAGCCATGTGAGGATCTAAAAACTAAAAAGTGTCTTTTTCTTACAACGTATCTACCAGATGACTGGGAAATGTCATTTTCACATCCTGTTGAGTCAGTTTTATCAGGGTAGGCAGTGGTAGTCTGCTGTGTGCAGGTCCTTTGACTGTCATCACTAAAAATAATAGCTTATCTCAAATTATCCATAGGTTTGGCAATGTGAAATAGTTTTCCACCCACTGAGTGGGTGTTGCTGGTCAGTTGGTGGGTTGGTTTTCTAGACTGGTCAGTGGTGCAGTGGTCTGTGAAGAACTTTCTTCCCTGAATTTTACCATCCTTAAAACAACAATGTGGGCAGGCGAGATGGCTTAGCAGTTAAGAGCACTGACTGCTTTTCCAGAGGTCCTGAGTTCAATTCCCCAGTACCCACATGGTGGCTCACAACCATCTGTAATGTGATCTGATGCCCTCCTCTAGCCCACAGGTGTACATGCAGGCAGAGCACTTTATACACAATAATAAATAAATAAGTCTTTAAAAAATATAATGTTTACATTGGGGTGAGAGGCGGGGCTTACTATAGCCCTTGCTCTAATTGCAGATTACCTCATATACAGTGTTGGCAGCTTCATGCGAGCACCGTGACCTGGTTTTTATTTCATTCTGCTTCTGAGAAAAGTTTAAAGAATTTGTTGATGTTTCATAAGCTTTTTTTGAAAGAGGCATCAACCATTCTTGCAGCTTCAACAGGTTTCTAGATTTTTTAAAGATTTATTTACTTATTATGTGTACAGTGTTCTGCCTGCCTGTACACCTGCAGGCCAGAATAGGACACCAGGTCTCATTGTAGATGTTGTGAGCCACTATGTGGGTGGTGGGAATTGAACTCAGGACCTTTGGAAGAGCAGTCAGTGCTCTCTTAACCTCTGTGCCATCTCTCCAGCCTCAGTTTCTAGATATTTAACCTCTGTGCCCAAGATGATGTCATAGCAGCCTACTCATTTTTATTTTAGAAGCTAAAGCTTAATTTTAATCTTTGGGTTTTTGTTTTGTTTTGTTTTCATTTGTTTTTTTGTTTGTTTGTTTTTTGTTTTTTGTTTGGTAGCTGACTTGAAAGGACTTCAGGCTTCAGATATTTTGGACTGTTTACTACCTGTGTTAACAGCCTACCATTACAGTGTTATTAATCTTTATAACGCTGACCCAATTGGGAATAGATTAGATGATCATTTATTCACCCTGTATTAACCAGAAATGTTCAAAACAAAATCTGGCGCTTAAAATTACCTAGAAAAAGGTATGGCTCCCATTCATCCCAGTAGCTTGGTGCCACCTCGGGAGAAGTGGGCTGTGCTGCCACAGGATAAATCTCACTGTTGCTTTAGCCTCGTGTGCACGCTGTGGCGTGGGGAAGGTGTTCATCTGTGGAAGGAGGCGTCATCGTGTGGTAGAGGAAAACCTAGACTCAAAACGCTCTGTAATAAGGAGATAAAATAGTGGTCTCTAAGGAGCATCCAGCCTCATAAGTAGCCAGAACCTAATCAGGGGTCAGCCTTTGACTTGCATGTAAAGGAGACGTCCCCAAAATAATAATAGGTGTGTTCATCCTACAAGCTTTATATCTGACTTTAGGGAAACACGTGGATTTACTCTCTGAAAAGGGAACTGGTAAGCAGTTTGGCAGAGTGCAGCTTTGTACTGGGAAGTCTGTCTTTAAAAGCTCGCGCATGTAGCCAATAAGGATTTATGTGCAAGGATGTTGGCTTCAGCTATGTGTGTTGTGGCTGCTGAAATAATAGGTCCATTTATCAAGACTCTGTGATGTGCCAGGCCCTGTGCTAGTACTTAATATATATTAATTTATAGGACCAAATTTTTGTAGAAAAGGAAACCATTAAATGTCCAACAGTAGAGGAATGATTAAATGATGGTACAATGAGGTGTCATATAACCAATTAGACATGACATGTAAACAAAAAGGGAGCAGGTGCCTGTAGTGAAATCAACTACAGAGTCACATATAGGACTAGTTACTCGTGTGAGTACGGGAGCGAGTGTGCATGATATATATAACTGCTGATGTATGGACTGTCCTGGCTGTTTCGAACTGAGTAAATTTTGCTGTCTAGCGTAAACTACCCTGCGTAGCTCAGGAGGGCCACACTGTGACGGCTTGGGTGGTGACATTCCTAACATCACACTGAAATGTGCAAAAATGAACTGACTTAAGGTCTGTGTACATCCTTTTAAATATTTTTCCTGGGCAAGGTTCACTCATGGTGTGTAGCCCGTGGCCTTACTTGTGTTTCTAATTCTCTCTCTCTCTCTCTCTCTCTCTCTCTCTCTCTCTCTCTCTCTCTCTCTCTCTCTCTCTCTCGCCCTCCCCCCCTCCCTCCCTCCCTCCCTCTCTCTCTCTCTCTCTCTTCTTTCTTTTTTAATAAAGAGAAACATGAGCTTCAGCCAAATGACTTAGCCATTTCCAAATCCCTGGAGGCATCTGGCCGGATACATGTCTACCGGAAAGATCTGGCTGACACCCTGGTAAGGACTTTTATGCTTGCACTTGAAATACAAGTGTCAGACTCGACAATATTTTCATGCTTTATAGTGAAAAAGAAAGAAAGAAAGCTATTTCCTGTCGAAGGCACGGGTCAGCTGCCACGTGACCTGGCTTTTGCCAATCAGAGGCCTGACTTACGGAGTTAGCCTCCCTAAGAGCAGCCCCACTCTGCTCGGTTATGAAGTATTTGAAGTAGTGACTCCCTGCCCCTTGGAATCTTGATTTGGTCTCTTTCTTCTTTTGGGGAGCTGTGTGGTCTTGGGGCTGAGAGATAGGCCCAGGTGGATGGAGAGGGAAAGAGCCTGTCCTTTAGAATGTCCCCGTGTCCTCAGAGAAAGGTGGCCTTTCAGCCTTTCCTGAGATGAGTCGGGAAGAACAGCAGGCGTCTCTCAAGAGGAAGGTTTTGAAAAAAATATAAATAAAGCTGCCGTTCAGGTCACTCTCACATGAGCTTTAAAACAATTATGGCTAAGGGGCAATGTAGGTACTCCGCAAGACTTTTTGTAGACAGTGAGTTTGATTTCAGTCGTGCCCGTGAAAGTAAACAGTCTGAAATGCCGCTTTTGTGGGTTCGCTCCTAAGAAGAACCCACACTCTAGCCACATCCCCAGTGCCTCTCAGAGAGTCTTAACGTGGGCCTGGGTGATGTCACGGCGGGATAAGTGGGTGCCCTGTTCTGAGAGGACTGAGGCTCCATCCCGCCCTCTGGCGTTTGCTGCACCAGCTTAGGACAAGACCCCAGGTTAACCTGTGATTCCGCCATCACCCAGTACCCTCTCCTGGACTCCATGCCACTGTCTTTTGCTATCCTAGCACTCGATCCCGAGAAGCCTTGGCTCCCCTACCCCAGCACCGCAGAATCTGTAAGAATGTGCCAGTGGCTCTGACACAGCACTGCATCCTCTGGAGCACGGGAGGCCGCCCGCAGGCTTTCACCAACAGAGATCTGCTGTAGTTAGGTTCTGGGTTTTCTTTTTTAAGTAGGAACCCTTTTCACAAAGTTCCAAAATGGCGTGCTACCCACAGCATTTATTTTTTTCTTCAGAATAAGCCTTGTCCTTTTTTCAATACTCTTACTGGGAACAGCCCCCGGCTGTCTCATGGATGGTAGGATCGCCTAATTCCCATTATTTTAACTTTTCAAATCACTATCTCTTCGACTTTAAGCTCTTGAATGAGAAGATGTGTTTTAATTAGAAAATACCACTTATTTTAGAGAAAACACAAAACTTTATTTAATAGCTTCAAATGTGATGATAGACTTAAGGCTGCATTAGCAATTTAATCATCTTATGACAGATTTTAAAGGAAGTACTGTTAACAACTTCAGCCCGACTCCTTGAGGAAAAAACAAAACCAAACAAAACCAAACAAAAAAAAATAGTTGTTACATAGACTATACTAGCCACATGGGCTCTAAATAAAATAGCTTTTATTTTTATTTCATGTTATTCTTTTCACGTTCCAAGGGCATTGTAATAAAATTTGTAAACGTGTGTCTGGGACGAGGCTGGTAAGGCACGTTTCCTGTGCAAACCATGTCTGTCTTTACTGGAGTGCTCTATGACATTTCTTTTGTTTGTTTTTATACTAACCCTCCTGGCACATTAATTCTTACCAGAAGCCAAAGTGATTCCAGGGCTTTCACTTTCATTATGCTGTCTGTCAGGGCTGTGTTTCATAATCAGATTTGTGGGTGCGTGGATGTGTCTGGGCTGAGGGGGAGGGGGAGGGGCGGCTCACCGGGTGAAGGGGAGGGGGAGGGGCGCTCACCGGGTGAAGGGGAGGGGCGCTCACCGGGTGAAGTGCCATTGATCATATTCTTTCGTTCAGGGCTGTTTCCTAAATTGGCTGTAACTCACTGGAGGTGAACAGAGCAGGGAAAATATTAAGTGCGCTCAGAAAAGATTACTTTTCTAATCTGAGTTTCTAGAGCCTTCTGACAGGCAGCCAATTCACTGTGAAACATTCGGGAATAACTAAAGACCCTTTTGCTTCCGTCTGTCCGTTTAGAACCCTTTTGCAGAAAATGAGGAATCACAGCAAAGGTCGATAAGGATTTTGGGGATGAACACTTGGGACCTTGCCCTGGAATTAATGAGTTTTGATTGGAGTCTGTTCAATTCAATCCACGAGGTAAGCGGGGAGCAAAAAGATGAGTGAGCTGATGTCGCTTTAACTTTTAGCTTAGTGCTCTAAAGACACCCGTGCGGTGATATAGTTATGCTAGGAAAGTGCAGTCTGAAGCTGTCCGGAGGGTTAAAATGGACTGAAAGTTGGCCCTGTGCTGGGGAAGTTAGACTATGTGCCGTGCTCGCTCTGCCCCTGTCCAGTTATGTGCTCCATGTGAGGTAAGTGTGGACACTTAGGGTTTATATGTATAGATACCTATAGGGAAGTATATGCTTTGTGGGGATGTGATCTCATAGATTTATACCAATATGTGATGCTATAGTGAGATTGAAGAGTGGTTTTACCTTTGGTGTTAAGATTTCCATTTCTCTCTATACATATGTATATACATATATACATATACATATATCCTTTTACCTAAGAATATTTCACAAATTTTAAAATGTGCTATAAATCTTCAAATACTAACTTATACATTTTACATTTTTGTGTTGTGTGGACGTCTCTCCTGGGGACAGATTGTAATGTTTATAAATTCCATGCTAGGAGGGAAGTGTTCCTGACTGCTTGGTGGTAGCAATGCTTTCAGGGACTGGGAACTAAAAACACCACAGGGCTGTAGCCATGTGGTGCGTCTATCTTGCATGTGGAGGAACCCTTCTTTCTGGAACGGCCTTTCCTTCTGGAGGGAAAGTCATGGCTGATAATTAGGGACCCAGTAGCCTTTTCTTCCACCATATCTGTTACATTTTCTCATCAAAACATTTCAGCATAAGCTCGTTTGAGCATATTGTGAGCTCACTCAGGCTAGATGGCTTGCCTCTTCAGAAGTGTCAGGCAAGTGGGACGATGTCAAAGTGCCGGCTCCTGTAGGACATATGCAGTCAGTTAAAAACGAATCTCTGTTTGCTTTGTCTGTGAGCACACTGTGAGCTTTTGCGCTCTGCCCTTGATCTCCATTTCATTTCTGGTTGTGATCTTATAACGTCTTTATAACACCACTTCTCAGAGAGCAGAGAGTCACCAGCACCGGCTGGGGCACTGTGCACCCACCTGTGGTCTTCTTTACTTGGAAGGCTAAGACTTGGGCATTGCTGAGGCCACATGTTCAACATCAGCCTGGGCACTGTGGTGAGACCTAGTCTCCGAGGATAGGCCACTAAGAAGAAATGACGGAGGAGGTCCAGGAATCTGAACTTTATCAGTGTTTGGGTGGTCCTGGGACCACCATAATATTTCTTTCTCCATTCGCTCTGGTGTGTGGTGCAAATATTGGTGTCATCAGTTGCCACCTTTAGGGGTTCGTTTTAAAAGTCCTGTGGTTTAAACTTTAGAATGGTCCAGATTTTGTACCAGGATGTCTTCCTTATATTCTGAAAAAAAAATTGTATAAGATTCCCTAGGTAAACAGCATTGAACAAAGTATCATAGAAACTAAGGATAAAGTAGTTTAAATCTGCTACATAGTTATCTGCTGTATTTTGGGTTAACACACTAAGACTATGGGAGTGGCCTCTTGAAATGGCTCTTAAAGTGGTTGGATTTTGTACCAGTTTAAGTTGGGCTAAAAATAACCATGTTTCTTTCAGCAAGAGCTGATCTACTTCACGTTCAGCAGACAGGGCAGCGGGGAGCACACGGCGAACCTCAGCCTTCTGCTCCAGAGGTGCAACGAGGTGCAGCTCTGGGTGGCCACCGAGATCCTGCTCTGCAGCCAGCTGGGCAAGCGTGTGCAGCTGGTGAAAAAGTTCATCAAGATTGCGGCTCAGTAGGTTTCTAGTGGTGAAAGGGGCATTTCTCTTATCTCCTTGAGAAAATGTGGTGGTGTGGGTTTTTATTATCATCGCCATCCTCACCACCACCAAAAACAACAACCGTCCTCATCATCACCATCATCATCATCACCATCCCTTATAAAGATAAGAAGGGTTAGGATATAAAAATGTAATGCTGAGTTAAGTGACCAAATCCTTAAAAGGTCTGGTGTTTTTTTTTTAATATTTATGTCTTTGCATTTGAAGCTTTCATATCTTAAAGTAAAGGTCAAAATACCAAGCCGAAGCACTGATCTTTCTGCTTAGAAGCTATAAATAAGCACTTGTACAATATGGCTGATGGCACTGCAGTGGGCTAGAGAAATGAGAGAAGATGCTGTGTGTGTGTGTGTGTGTGTGTGTGTGTGTGTGTGTTTGTGTGTGTGTGTGTGTAATGGACAGTCAGGAGGATCCTGATGCTATGTGTGTGTGCGTGTGTGCGTGTGTGCGTTTAGGGTCTCATGGACACTCAGGGGCATTGGAGGATCCTGATGCTGTGTGTGTGTGTGTGTGTGTGTGTGTGTGTGTGTGTGTGTGTTTAGGGTCTCATGAACACTCGGGCATTGGCGGATCCTGATGCTGTGTGTGTGTGTGTGTGTGTGTGTGTGTGTGTGTGTGTGTTTGTTTAGGGTCTCATGAACACTCGGGCATTGGAGGATCCTGATGCTATGTGTATATGTATGTGGTGTGTGTGTGTGTGTGTGTGTGTGTGTGTGTGTGTGTGTTTAGGGTCTCATGAACACTCGGGCATTGGAGGATCCTGATGCTGTGTGTATATGTGTGTGTGTGTGTGTGTGTGCGTGTGTGTGTTTAGGGTCTCATGGACACTCAGGGGCATTGGAGGATCCTGATGGTGTGTGTGTGTGTGTGTGTGTGTGTGTGTGTGTGTGTGTGTGTGTTTAGGGTCTCATGGACACTCAGGGGCATTGGAGGATCCTCGTGGCTCCTGACACTTGGTGCTTGAGCTTTTGCAGACCTGTCAGTTGTAAGACTGTGGCCTCGCCCTCTGGGTGCATCCCATGCTCAGCCACTCTGAGCATGTCTCCCATGCAGTGCATGCTTCAGCCTTGAGTTCATGCGGTTGACCCTGTCAGGAATGGCTCCGCATACCCATTCGATTGCCATCATTCTTCAAGAATGTGGGTCAAAGCTTCTTCCTACAGGCCATTCCCGACTTACATGTGCAGGACCAAGACTTCCCCATGCATATGCACATGTTTCACCTTTTAAAGTTTTCTTTCATTATAGTTATCAAACTTACCTATTTGTATAGGAATCCTTCACTGGCTGAGCAACATTCATTTGCAAAGGACAGGGGCTGTGATGGATCAGTGTCACTGGGAGACTGTACAGAACATGACAATTAAGAGAGATGTAGGAACTGTTGAGAATGAAGTCTTATACCTCACTGGGGACCTCTCCTGGAGTAAGAGTGTAGCTTGGGGGGCTGGAGAGATGGCTCAGAGGTTAAGAGCACCACCTGCTCTTCCAGAGGTCCTGAGTTCAATTCCCAGCAACCACATGGTGGCTCACAACCATCTATGAGTTCTGGTCCCTCTTCTGACCTTCAGGTGTACATGCAGGCAGAACATTGTATATGTAATAAATAAATCTTTTAAAAAATTAAAAAAAAAAAAGAGTGTAGCTTGGGTGATGGTCAGTAAGGAGAGTCCTCATGCAAGTGTATGTCTGGGTCTGGATCCCTAGGGCGGTGTAAGAGGCAGGTGTGGCCCTGGGGCAGAGGCAGGAGAGTCCTGGACTCTGCTACCAAATTTACCCTAACTGATAAGCTCCAGGTTTAGGGAGAATCCTCATCTTAAAAAAAAAAAAAAAAGATGGACCTGGGTATGGTGGGACACTACTAATAGCAGAACTCTCTAGGCAGAGGCAGGTGGATCTCTGAGTTCAAAGCTGGCCTGATCTCCAAAGTGAGACCTTATCTCAAGAATATAAAGACAAATAAAATAAGGCACTTATCCATTAAAAAAAAAAACCCTGTGGCCTCCAGACAACAGAAGATGCGCACACATGTGCTGAACATGCACATAGGATGCATTATAAATAAATATAAAGTATTTTTTGCACAGCTTTCCCATATAGGAAAGCAGCATAAATCAAAATCTCCCCCAGTGTTGTGGGGTTTTTTGTTGTTGTTATTTTTGGTTGTTGTTGTTTCCTCCCAGGTGTCACATTTCATTCTCCTTTGTCTTTTGAAGTAGTTTTTACAACAGTTTTCTTTTTTTTTTTTAAGATGTATTTATTTACTATTATGTATACAGAGTTCTGCCTGCATGTACACCTGCAGGCCTAAGGAGGGCATCAGATCACATTATATATGGTTGTGAGCTACCATGTGGTTGCTGGGAATTGAACTCATGACCTCTGGAAGAGCAGTCAGTGCTCTTAACCGCTGAGCCATCTCTCCAGCCCCCAACAGACAGTTTTCAAGGACAGGTGTTTCTTGATGTCTGCATGGAATAAGATTCAGCATGTCTTTGTATTTCAAAACCCTTGGGTGTCCAGGTCCCTCGTATGGCATAGGGCAGAGCTCCTGTGCAACAGGCACACATCCTCTCTCCTCCTGAAATCCTCCTAGGTATGTTCGCTACACAATGCCATGTGATGCTGTCAACTACTTGTATTGTCACATTATTTTAAAAACCAGCTATAGAGAAAGAAAGACAGGATTGATCTCACCTTAGGCAGGACCAGAGTTATTTACAGGTGAGGCAGAGTCTTGATGCTCAAGTATATCGGTGGTCTAAATGCCTACAGGGGAAAATGGGATACAGCCCCTCAAAGGAGCAGAAGTGACTTGCATGGTCCGCAAGGGAAGCTGGGAGGTGTAGTCCTTCCGCAGGACTTACTGACTCAGAGAGGATGCAGTAATGCAGGGCACCGGTGTTACAGCTGGGTCCACTAAAGAGATGCTCTACTGGTCTTGGAGCAGGGGAAGAGTCTTCTTCATCTTGATTCACTGTGATGGATGAGGAAGTTGCCATCGCCTTGTATTCCTGAAGAGATGTGGAAAATAATTATTAGACAGCCGAAACCAGAGGATCTGGTTGCAGAGATATTTCTGGGAATCTGGGAGGTTTCCTGGGAAGGGTGAAGGAGAGGGAGGAGCAGAGGCAGGAGAGAAAGTGGGGGTCAGTGAGAGGAAATGAGCATAGAGTTGATTCAGGGTGACAGTGACTGGACTCGTTGCCAGGACTGCTTCACCAAAACGAGCTAGGAGAAGTATCGGGGAGCTACAGAGCATCAAAGGAAGGACACAGAGGGAAATAGAGGACTAATGTCAGAATTGTATCTGGTCTGCGGTGAAAGGCTTAAAGGCCCCTTTTGGCCACATGTAACTCTCCGCAACATCTAAAAGGTCTTTGCAGATGTGTCAGGAGCAAACGGAGCTGTCAGAGGGTGAAAGCTGTTGGGAGAGCTGGCATGGACCATTTAGTTTGAATGGACGGTCAAATTCAGAAAGACACTAAAAAGACAGAGTGAAAACATAGGTGTGAGGATAACAGGGAGGAAAGATTAACAGGAGAGGCCAGAGGAGCAGAGAACCAGAAGGAATTTGTGTCTGGTCGATGTATCTTTAGCCCCCATTTCAAGCTAGTTAGGGTTTGTTGTCTTGGAAGCAACATTGTTGCAGAGGAGGACACGTAGCCGGTCCCAGCAGTCGGATGCAGTCCTTTTTAATTGTGGAGTCGGTCCCAGCAGTCGGATGCAGTCCTTTTTAATTGTGGAGTACTGCAACCATGGAGGAGCTGCGCTGGTCCTAAAAGGTGTTAAGCTGGTCTGAGCTGGTGAGACAGAGAAGTTAGCTGATGCAAAGAAGGCATCAGTCCAGCTAAGTTCCCCAAACAGTGCCCAGAATGGCAGGAAGAGGGATGGCTTGGGTGGCCCTTGGCCTGTCAGTCCCCTTTTAGAGGTCACCTGCACTGCTTTCAGGGGAGTTGATTTCTCAGTAACTGCTCCAAGGCTGGCGAGAGGGCAGTGAGGGGAGCAACAGTTAGAATTCCTCAGAAGAGGGTCCATCCCATGGGCTGTGATAAAATTTAACAGTTGGCAGAGAACCCACTGGTAATAGCTGTGCAACTTTGTAGGGGACATTGAAAGACAAAGTCACAGGAGGAAGTTTTTACGTCAAGATGACCATGAACTAAAAGCAGTTGTACAACTGGCTGGGCCAGAGCTCTGTGGCGGGATAAGGTAACTGTAATTAGCTGTTTGTTACCTCAGACTCCTGCATAAAGTAACAAGGACCTGGAAACTTTGTAGAAAAAAAACAACACCCAAGTCAGCATCCAAGGAGTGAAGATGAACAGAGAGTGTCCCCGTGATAGTCCTGGCTTTCATGAATATTTACTTATGATGTGTTGGATATTTGCTTGAAATATTAACAATCCCAGTTATTATTTAATGAACAAAAACAGTATCTTAAGTAAAACAAAATTTTTGGTTAGAAACAATTTAATTAAAGTAAAAATTTAAAAATTGGCACTATTGCCTTAAATGACCATATCTAGTATTTGAAAACATGATGGCATATATTTTTGTTAAAATCAAAGTGTTATACCTGTAGTCTACGAAACAACTTAATTCTAAGTTGTATTTCCAAAAAAGAAGCTCTTTCCAATTTCCAGTTTAAAAAAGTGTACTCCCAGAGACAGCGTCTGCCTTGCCAAGAGTAAATGATCCACTTTACAAAGTTTTCTAAAATTAACCCTATTAACAGAACCCTTTAAAAAAATCTCTATGTTTTCATTCCGTACATTCAACCAACATATGAAAGCAGCCAGTCGTATCGAATCTGTAATAAATAATTACACGCAACATAGACTGAACTGACAAAGAAGCTAACACCAACCCTTTGCTCCTTTTGTCCGTGGACAAATCTCCAGGTCACCACATACTGACGGCAGTGAGCATAACTCTCAACACCGTCCTATTTAAAGGAGGTTGCTTGCTTAGAGGCACAATTTGTAAAGCATGGTAACCAAATTAAATGCGCTCTAGCAAATGCTGGCTTCTGGCATCTCTTCGGAAACATCCGCAATGTAGAGCTGTCAGAGCTTTTGGCTGAACAAGTGGTCATGGGTCTCACAGCCAATGCTAAGTTTCTGGCACTGGCTTCATCTGAGTAGACCTTACGAGAGTTCCGGTGGGCTGAGTTCCAGAGAGACCCCAAGCCTAACTAGTTCTTCAGAGTTAAGCCCTGATAGCCTTGTGCCGGTGGTTTTTTGTGTTACACGTGTGTTCTGGTCAAATGCAGCATGGCCTCCCACTTTGGCCAGACTGTGTGAGGCAGTTAAGGTAAGAGAGAAAGGGCAGAGAGAGAGAGTGAAAAGAAAAGGCTGTCTGAGGGAAGCTGCTGGGGCCTGAGCTTCTGGCAGGCTCCTGTCTCCAGTCCTGGGTTTTCAGTACCATTGTTAGAATATTTAGGCAGCTGTAGAGAGAGCGAAGGTGGAAAGAAGAGAGGCTCAGTCTGACCGTAGATGGGACCACGTTTATTCACTGTGAGGGGACATCTTGTTGCGCATGTGTATGGATGGCCGAAATGCCTACAGGGGAAGAGGGGCCACTTACAAGGCTAGAAATCAGCAGGGAAGGACTTCTGTACTCCTCAGGGGATGCCGGGGAGTTTAGTCCTTCAGCAGGAAACTCATTTATACTGCCTTGCTTAGGGAACCAGGACAAAGAAAAGAGCCTCGGTAGCTCAGTGTGGACGCAGCTGTGTTTAAGTCACTGCATAGCACCTGATCTGAAACTGGCTGATCCTACAGCTCTGGGACCTGTGGGTGTGTGGAGGGATGAATGTGCGTGCCAGCCTGGCTTGTTCCGGAAGTGCCGAGCTCCTGCTTGTGTGTGGGTCTGGATGAGGCCTTGTGGGAAATCAGGCGTCAGGCTGAAGGTGCTCCTGTAGTTGTACAAATGCTCTGTAGAACAGGAGGAGGAAGTGCCTGGTTTGGGATCTGAGTCCGTCCCGGCCTGAAAGAAGGCAAAGCTGAAGCTCGGGGGTGTGGGGATGGAGTTTGACGCTTTGCTTTCCGTGGAGAGGCCTCTGAAGACGGGCTACAACAGGGCAGCCAGCTTCTGTGGCTATGATGCCCTCATGGGGGGCGGGGCTGAGAAGGAAGCTGTGGGAGTCTGATTGGCAGAAGGAGTCCTTGACCAAGAGACTGATGGGCTCAGCATGTTCTTTAGGGAAACTCTCCTGAAAGTAGACAAGAGACGCCCTGTTCTCTAAAACCCCAGAAGCAAGAGATTAAGGCAGCAGCTGCCAGAGGTCTGTGGTGATTCAGTGGAGGAGCAGGTAACCGGTCTACCCCTTTGGTTGGTTGTTAGCTCAGCCAGAGTTGTTCCAAGATGCTCTCCAAGGTGCCGCATGTGTAAAGGTCTCTACAGTGTGAGTTAGAAGGAGAAAGGGGACACCAGCGGGGTTCCACTGATAAAGGTGGCGCCACCCAGCTCCTCCCCCATGTTCTGGGGAAAGGAAGTACTCTCATGTCTCCTCCTTCTAGCTCCATGCTCCTGAATTATTTATGGTTCTGGTCTCTGTCCTAAGCCCGTGGAACAGAATGCCAACTGAAACATGGAGTTAAATTCTCTATACTCACGCTGTAGGAAGAGGCAAAGGAAAGCAGGTATTTCCACAACTGTGAAGTGTTCCCTGCCTCCGGCATCCGATTTGCATATTCATGTTTCCTTCCTTCTCTGCCCCCCCACCCCATCCCCCACCTCTGCAGATTGAGTGGGTTTTATTTCCTAACACAGACAAAGGAGCGGTGGCTGGACAGGGATGTGCCTGTCAGACAGCCTGCTCTTATCTCGGAATGAATGAGCCACGGTAAAGGATTCCAGGCCCGACTGGCATCTAATTTCTGCTCAGAACCAATTTGTCTTATTCAGAAATTGTGTCTATATTAATTTAATTTCTTTTTTAAAAAACAAAAGTCAGATGATGTGTGGTGTGTATGTGTGTGTGTGTGTGTGTGTGTGTGTGTGTGTGTGTTAATTTTATGACTAAAACAAAGCTATGTGGACCAGAAGAAATGGCATATGAGGAAGTAACAGCCAAAAATGTGAATCATCTACATAGAGTTGAAAAGGCTTCTAATCATGAAAAAAATAATAACCATTTACCTAAAAGTTTTTGTTTTCAGCTTCAGCACTTGCTCTGTGCATGGCTTGCTGTGCGTTAAGCAGTTGGATATACACATTAAAACAGAAATGAGTAGGCCCTCAGCAGGCTTATACTCCAGCAGGCTTATAATCCAGCGTCGGCGAGCTTCCTCCCTGATGGTGGTACTAACCTGTAAGGCCTTCTTTGTGTGTGAGGACTTGGGTAGGAGATGTCCTCCGTCACGGGACATCCTCACTGACTCGAGCCCCAGCAGAGGAGCTGCTGTCTCAAAACATTTTCGAGAGATGAAGTTAATTCAAGCCTTTTCTGGATAGTGTGATCTGTCTACAGCGTAGAACGCTGGAAGAATCAGTACCAAGCCTTAGGCAGCAGGCTCTCAGAGGCCGTCATAGAGAGGGGACACCTTGCGTTCAGTGTGTTGCTGGACTGTACAAAGCAAGGCCCATGGGAGGGGGAGTTGACTGAGGCCAGAGGAAGGATCAGCACTGAGTTTGAGGGCGTCATGCCTGGGTATAGGAACCGTAGGCTGCACTGAAAGTGGCCAGACTTGGGGACCAGCCATAGCTGAGGAGGTTTGGTGGTGACGTGGCTGCTGGGCTTCCTCGGGTACTTTCTGCTCAGGTGTGGAGGGAGGCAGCAGTGTCCCGCCCCCCACAGCTCCTGGTGTGGAGGGAGGCAGCAGTGTCCCGCCCCCCACAGCTCCTCAGTTGTGGTGGGAGGCAGCAGTGCCCCGTCCCCGCCCCCCCCCCCAGCTCCTCTCTTCGTGGGGAGTAAACTTCCTTCCAGACTTGGAGCAGTGTCTGGTCCACAAGGCTGGCAGGGCCTGCCAGAGCACAGCCTAAGCCGTTTCCTTGCTTCTGAGCTGTATGTTCTTATTCACTCTAGTGCCACCAGAACATCACAGCTTGGGAAGACGCTTAGCATACAACAGAACTTTGGGCTGGCAGACACAGTGGGAATGGAAGCTGAGGCCAGTCTTCCGAGCTGTATAACAGGTTCAGTGCAGCCTGGGCTGATCTGTCTCAAAACAAACAAAACCAAACAAACAAAAAGCAAAAACACTTTTCATGTTTTGTACCATCATTTGTACTAATGGAAAAATAAATCACAAATATGTGAAAAGTTTCATAACAAAGATATCTACTGCAGCATTTGTGCAGTAAGAGTCGAAACTAGCAAAGGCTACAACTAGAAAAACTAAAACAATCATGAAACATCTTTTTTTAAGGAGGTGAAGTCTCGTGCATCTCCAGGCTGGCCCTCAACTCTCCTTGTAGCGGAAGGTGACCTTCTCGGACTTCTAAATCTGCTGTCCCCAGCCCTAGTGCAGAGACTGCAAAAGCCCTTCATTTTATTTTCTTACCTTTATGAGTCAGAAATGTGGACTGCTATCCCATAATATGTGCCATATACTCAGACTGATAGATGATATGATTGATAAGTGGATTGATAGATAGATGATTAATGATAGATGGATGATGGATGGATGGATGGACGGACAGACGGATGGATGGGTGGATGGATGGATGGGTGGGTGGATGGATGGATGGATGGATGGGTGGATAGATGGATGGAATGATGGATGGGTGGATGGATGGGTGGGTGGATGGATGGACGGATGGATGGATGGACGGATGGATGGATGATGGATGGGTGGATGGACGGACGGATGGATGGATGGATGGACGGACGGATGGATGGGTGGATGGATGGATGGGCGGATGGATGGATGGACGGATGGGTGGATGGATGGATGGGTGGATGGATGGGTGGATAGATGGATGGATGGATGGGTGGATAGATAGATGGGTGGATGGGCGGATGGATGGATGGACGGATGGATGGATGGAGTGTGGTGTCCACTTTGTTGTTAGCAAAGAATGACATATCAAAATGAATGAGAGAACTTAGACCTGTGATGTGAGAGGGACCAGTCGGCCAGATACAGGAAAAGCTGAGGAGGCTGCAGGAACAGCCTTGTGGCTACAGAGAAGTGGGTATTTCAGAGCACAATCACCTTAGCTGTGAGCAAACAGGGGGACAGGGGGAGCTCCTGCATGTCAGACGCTTTTCTTGGAGGCAGCAAGGACCCTGGGAGTTAGACATCCTTTCTTCAGCGCCAGAAACAGCTGGGGCAACCATCCTTCTCTCCATGGACAGTGGCAGGTGTGAGGGGCCTTGCCGGCGATTGCCCACTGTTTGAAGAAATGTTTTCTCAGTCTCCTCTGCTCTCCTTTATCCATAGCTGCAAAGCCCAGCAGAACCTAAACTCTTTCTTTGCCATCGTGATGGGCCTCAACACTGCTTCGGTCAGCCGGCTGTCACAGACCTGGGAGGTGAGCCTTTCCGCTGGGAGCTGGGGCATGGGTGTGGGGTAAAATGAAACACTCCTCGGGAAAGCTTGTGTTAGAAATCAGTAAATGAGACGAATTCTGCTCCACTAAAGGTACTTTTAGTGGGACTGTGACAGGGTGATAGGGACCATTTTTAGCAAATGGCCTCTCACACAGTCTTTAATGTGGCTCTCTAATATATACGAAAAAGTGTTTTTTGTTTTTTGTTTTTTTAACTAAATGTTTTACATTTCTCTTCACCCTCCTGCACTCTCTGAAGGTAGCTCTAACTCCAAGCTGGCTAGTCATTTTCCAGTCTGTCCTGTGATATGAAGCAAAGTGCGCACAGAGACAAACAGGGTACTGACCTGAGTGAGAGGGTGACACAGGGGTGACGCCAAGGTTCAGGGCCTCCACCTTGGATGCTCACATGGGTGAACTGCGCAAGTGATTGTGCATTCTAATTTTCATAAAGAGGACATTTCTATATTTATAGAAGGCACAAGGCCTCCTAAATTCTAGGTCTGCCCCTGTAAGATGGTGGAGGGTTTGGGTTAGTTAGGAGATTCAGGAAGCCAGTCTGGGAGACCCACCTCTGCCCTCCTCCACTCTGTCCCTCTAATGCCCACGTCATCAGCAGCATCCTTCTGCCTGGTACCCTTTGTGGTCCACTGTGGTGTCCTTGGCCTCTCCTGTTCCCTGTCACTGACTGTGCCATTCTCCCTATAAATTCTCTGAGTCAGGAGCTGTGCCCAGTGAGTGCACCGGGCGACCCAGGGGGCAGGGTTCATGCTACCCTCCAAGGGGGTCCAACAACAACAACAACAAAGAGACATGAAAGGGTTGCCTGTTCTGGTCAGGCAAACAAGATGGGCCAAGAATTAAAGATTAAAGGCAACGGGAGACCTACCAGGCTGATTAGAGCCAGGATGACAGAGGAGAGCGGAGGGTCTTCACAGAGTGGAATTTGAATTAAATCTCAGAAGAAACTTTGATTTGCAGAAGTAATTGAATTACATTTACAAAGCTGAATCTGCATATTGACTGCCTGCTGTGTTACCACAGAGAGCACCACGGCTGCCACACAGAAAACAAATGCCCAGGACAGAGTGCTGTGTGATAAAAGGCCCTGGGAGAAACAGGGGCGGAAGCGTTCTGCAGCTGAGGAGCCTGGGCAGGGGGCTTTGCTGGGAGGGGAGGCTGGGCTTCCCAGCAGGTGCGGCCCGCAGGGTGACCACAGGTTCTCAGAGTCAAAGGAAAGTGGTCATCCTGTTGTGGAATAAAGAAAAGGAGGGGGTTTAAGATGGTCCCTGTTACAAGGACTTAACCCTGTCCTTGTAATGGCAGCAGCCACAGTTAAGTGTTCCAGTATGAGGTTATTTACAAAAATAGTCTCTGGGACAGATGTGCCTCTTTGCTGACCTCTGGCTAAGCACGTTTGAGTTTGAGGCGCCACTGGGACATTCATTGGAATGTCAGGCAGACTAAGATATGGCTCAAAGGAAAAATTGGAAATAACTGCAGAAGTCTGCATTTTATATTTTATTTACTGTCAAGTCATTTCCAGACAGGTTAGATTGCTCACTATGGAGAACCGAGTCAAGTCAAAATTATCACATTGAAAACTTAAGTAGTTTTAAAGTTTAGTTATTGTAAAGTGGTCATCCATTATATCAATCCGGTTTGAAGACAGAACCTCCCGGGGGTATCTTTAACCTCATCGATATTGTTAACAGCTGGAGTCTGCTAGGCAGCAACCACGGACAGTTGTGTATTTATTTCACGTGCTGTTACTGAAGGCTGAGACCAGAGAGGGCGCAGACTCACACTAAACACACAGCTAGGAAGAGGCGGGAACAGAATTCACAGAGCCTTGGTTATTTATGTCAGCTTTCTATGACAGACCACTAAGCCAGTATGAAAGGATCCATGTTTTCTCCTATTTTTCTTCCCTCCTTTCTTTCTTTTTGTTTGTTTGTTCATTTGAGACAGGGTTTCCCTGTGTAGCCCTGGCTGTCCTGGACTCATTTTGTAGACCACGTTGGCCTCGAACTCGCAGAGATCCACCTGCCACTGCCTCCCGAGTGCTGGGATACAGGTGTGTGCCACCGTTCCTGGCTTCTCCTATTCATGTTAAAGGCCGTCTGGCACAGCTCCAGGCCCCTGTCCATGGGGCCTGGAGGATGGAACAGGCACACAGCCCTGTCTTCTGTTGTTTTATAAACACTCAGATTCGATGATTCTGTCCGCTAAGGTGCAAGCTGCATCACCTAAGGGTCTCACCATCTTTTATTATCTTGCCTCTGCCGCACAGGGCAGCGGTGCCATTTACATAAGAAACAGTCAGCCAACACTGCTGTTTCGGGCCAGACGGTCCGAAAGGTGAGCACATCCATCAGAGATGCGGCACAGAACGGAGACCTAAGTGTTTATTAAATAAGCACCAGTGTGTAGAGTGTCTAGCCAGCCAGATCCCTTTATCATGTGGCTGCCAAGGTATTTTTAGCAGCATGCCTAACGATTGTCATATCGAGGGGGTGATGGAAATTGCATAATGGGATGAAGTCAAGGCAGCACCCCGTGACAGGTATTTATGCTCAGAAGCAAGCAGAAGCCGGTGCAAACGTCCCCTCGAGCCTTCTCAGATCAGCTGCCTTCTGTAATGACCTTTCTGGTTTCTGAGCGTGGTGTTTGTTTGGTTTTTTTTTAGAAAATTCCTGGGAAGTTCAAGAAACTTTTCTCCGAACTTGAGAGTTTAACGGTAAGTAAAGGAGACTTGCCCTTCAAATCCATTCGTGCCGTTTCCTTCTGGGTTCAGGGTTTAGCCCCCTGCTCTTCGTGATGTCAAAGCCTGACCTGGCTGACTGCATCTGAAAATACAGTTTTGAAGCTGGCCGTGATGATAGAATCCTGGTGCTTTGGATTTGGAAGATGAGGATGGAAGAGGATTAAGTCCCAGGCCAGCCTGGGCTGTGACATAAGACCCTGACTGAAAAATAAGTGATGCAGGGGCAGGGGCATGCTGAGGTAGAAGAGGCACCCAACTGTAGGCAGGGAACTGCAGGCAGCCAGAGAGAACAGCAACCGCCCAGTGCCAGCTCATCGGCCCTAGAGGCATGTTACGTTCGAGGCTTATCATGCAAGTAGAGCAGGCTGTACTTACATACTTAGGAACGCGCACGCGCGGTATTTTATACATACACACTCATATTTTATACATACACACACACACACATTTTATACACATATGTTAGAGAAAAGGAGGCCATGAATTTGAAAGGGATTAAAGCATCAGGTACACGGGACAGGTTCGGGGAGGGGAGAGGAAGGAAAGAATGACCATAATTTCAAAACATTTTAATTTACAAATAAGAACAAACGACAGACTGGTGGTGAGTAGGTACGCAGACAGAAACACGTAGGGAAGGAGTGAAGCCGTTAGCGCTGCCTCCTCTCCCCGCGAAGCCCATGTGATTTTTCACAGGCCTTTTCCGTTTCACAACATGGAAGCGATCGGTATAAATGTGCTGAGTGATTAGTGTGCTGCGCATTAATCTTTCGCCCTTCCTTGCTGTGCCTTGGGTTTCTAGAAATTTGGCATTGTCTTTGTGTTTCGAGGGCAGTTTCCCTGGTCCAGTGTACTTAACAAAAGTCTTTGAGGTTCCCCTCATGGCGCAGATTATGCAGAGAAAACCGCACCTGAAGAACCTATTTGAGGAAAATGACAAAAGTGCAATCAAAAGGTGTCTCTCTCCTTCACAGTCACCTCCCATTATTGTAAACCAATAATAACTTGGATTCCATGCACTGCCTAGATTCCCTCCCCTAATTAGTGGACTTATTCTCCAAGGAAACCTTTGTCCACCGTATTCTCAGGAAGAATCTATCCGTATCTAATCATGTCCACGTTGTGCAGCAGATGCAGATTGAGAAGTGCTTCTATAAGTGCATTGATTTTTTTTTTCTCCTTCTCTTTGTGATCTCCTTGGTTTGCAGGACCCCTCCCTCAACCACAAAGCCTACAGGGATGCGTTCAAAAAGATGAAGCCGCCAAAAATCCCCTTCATGCCCTTATTGCTTAAAGGTAATGATTTCCTATCTGTTGGGGTATGCAGTGTCATCTCCTAGCTACAGCAGAAAAGAACGGGACTCTCAGTTAATGCCTTATAGCAGCCTCAGCTTTCATACCTCCGTATTTGCATGGAATTCTTTTTCAACTGTCTAGAGTGCTCACTTGTGTTTGAGAAGTGTCAAAGCGTTGTCACAAGAAAAGTGTTTACGTTGCTTTGTCTCCAAGCCCTGTATTATTTTCTTTAACGTCGTGAAATACTTAAAACGAGAAAAGGCCTAAAGGACCAGCAGTTGTCTGTCTGCATCCGAGTTCAGAGGCTGCAGCTCATGGTGCTCTGTGTGAGAGAGGCCCTGCCCTTCAACAGAAGCGAGATGGCACATGAGCATTGCCGGGAGAGAGTATTCCTTCCAGGAAGTGGATACCAGCTGGTGTCCGACGACAGCCCCACAGTTACCATCAAGCTCGCTCTCTTCTGCAGAGCAGACACGGTTCACGTGAAACCCGTCAGTTACACTTGCTGGCAGCGCGGTGATGTGCCAGGCAGGCCATCGGTGGGAGGGTAGCCCATAGAATCCAGCTGGGCTCCTGACCTTCTGTGCTCCCTAGGGAAACGGGACTGGGGGAATTTTCCTTGGCTGTGTTTTAATTGTTTCGAGGGGTTTTATAGAAATAAGTCTTCATCAGACCTCTGCCTCGCAGAGACAATGTCTGCAGCGTCGGGCCCCACCCACTGGCCTCATCAGTGACTCTGGAGAGGAGTTGCTTTGCTGGCTGCCTGGCCTCACCACTCTCTCCTCCCCCCACTTCCACCCCAGCTGAGAGTTAAGCTGCACCCCTCTTCTGCCTGTCCTGGAGGGTCGCAGTGACTGCCTCTCTGAAGTCGCACATTAGTCTCCATCTTGTGAAGCTAGAATTGCTGGGGGGGGGGGGGGGGGAGGAGTGGCATTAGGACAACTGAGGGAGGCACAGTATGACTGCTTCAGGCCGAAGAACCTGCCCAAAAAGCAAGTGGGAAAAGCAAGAGACCGAAATACCAAAATTACTGCTTAAAGGTTCATTTGCTTCCTTCCTTCCTCCTTCCTTCTTCCTTGTTCCTTCTTCCTCCTTCTTCCTTCTTTCCTTCTTCCTTCCTCCTTCCTTCCTTCTTCCTTCCTTCCTTCCTCCTTCCTTCTTCCTTGTTCCTTCTTCCTTCCTTCCTCCTTCCTTCTTCCTTCCTTCCTCCTTCCTTCTTCCTTCCTTCCTCCTTCCTTCTTCCTTGTTCCTTCTTCCTTCCTTCCTCCTTCCTTCTTCCTTCCTTCCTCCTTCCTTCTTCCTTGTTCCTTCTTCCTTCCTTCCTTCCTTCTTCCTTCTTCCTTGTTCCTTCCTTCCTCCTTCTTCCTTCCTTTCTTCTTCCTTCTTTCCTTCTTCCTTCCTTCCTTCTTCCTTCCTATTTATTTATTCTTTTTTGTACTTACTCGCTTTTAAGGTAGACTTACATAGGTGCATAGACACATTGCAAAGGGCAGTGCCTTCAGTTGGAGGGCTGGTGCTGACAGGTGGGAAGAAACACGTGGAATTATTTAACCACAAATGGCAACAGTAGGAAATGAGAAAATAATGTGGAAAAGGAATTGCTTTTAATAAGAAAAACTAGAGAGAAGAAATGGTTATAAGGCACTGGGTTCTCTTACAGTGTCTCTTTAACTTAGAAAAAAGCACCCACACACCCCTATACCCCCACACACACCCACATACCCCTACACACCCCCACACACCCCACACATACCCACACACCCCTATACCCCACGTACACACACACACACCTACAACCCACACACCCCCCACACCCCTACACCCCCACACACCCCTACACCCCACACCCCCCACACACCCACACCCATCACGCCCCCACTGCACACCCCTCACACCCACACACCCACGCCCCACACCCCTCACATGCCCACACACACCCATGCACACTGCTTAGTGCTTTCTCCCTGAAACCTCTGGCATTCAAGGCACTCACTCACCTGAGCTTGAATGCAGTTTTATGCTCCAATAAGTTTAGACCTTTGTTGGCTGACAAACAAATTTCCTTCTTTTTAACCAATATTAAAGTTAGACAACATCAGTATTGTATTTTGTTTAAAGATTTAATTTTTGTCTGAAATAATTTCCAAAGAAAAATAGGATGAGAGCTGAGGGTGCAGCTCAGTTGGTAGTGCACTGGCCTCCATGCAGGAGGTCTTCAGTCCTCAGTGGTGCATAAACCTGCTGTGGTGGTGCAGGTTTAAAATCCCAGCCAGTGGCAGGCCAGGCAGATGAGGACCTCAAGACCATCCTCAACTGCAGAGCTAGCTGGAAGCCAGGCTGACCACATGAAACCTGTCTTTAAAAAGAAGAGAAATGTGGGGGCTGGAGAGATGGCTCAGTGGTTAAGAGCACTGTCTGCTTTTCCAAAGGACCCGGGTTCAATTCCCAGCACCCACTTGACAGCTCACAACTGTCTGTAACTCCAGTTCCAAGAGATCTGACATCCTCACACCAATGCAAATAAACTAAAATTAAATAAATAATTTCTTTTAAAAAAAACAAGAGAAATGCAAACATGTCCATCACAGGATACTTTGGAAGTAAAGAATTTGAATTCTTGGACGTTTTCATTGACTGGACATTTGAACTATTTTAGAGTTATTGGCTTAACACTTGGTGACGGCTCTTCCTCTCACTCCATACATTAGGAAATAGGCCACGTTGAAATCAGGGGCTGTGCGTTAGGAAGCTTAGACGTCCTGTGGTTACATGGTAAACAGTGGCTCCCGGTGAGCGGGCACATAGGTGGTGACCTGACGCTTCCAGCCGGGAACGTCCTCCCTTTGCATCCTGCGGCCTCTCCCGCCCACCCTGTTCTTTGTTGTTTCTTAGGCCAACCTCGCTCCCTCACTCCTGCTACACACACGCCATGCTACACACACGCCATGCTACACACACGCCATGCTATACACACCCCATGCTACACACACCCCATGCTACACACACCCCATGCTACACACACGCCATGCTACACACACGCCCTGAAACCTTACCTGTTAAAGCCGCCTTCTCGTGCCAGCCTCTGTCCCTCTGTCACCTGCTCAGCTTTCTGTTCACCAGTCCCTTTTGTACTGCAGCTTCCTGCAGCCCACAGCAGCATGCGACACACATGTGTGTGAGTGCACACTCACACAGTCACTAACACAATACACAAACACACATACACATTCACATACTTACATTTATACAACAAACACATTTATACACATGCACACACTCACACATACATTCACACACATGTGCACACTCAACACAAACACACTCATACACACACACATGCATACACTCATAACTCACAGACTCACAGACTCAGACTCACACATACACACTCATGCACACATGCATACACACGTACATAAACACATACACACTCACATACACTCACACGTGCATATACATACTCATGTACATTCACACACATACACACACTCACACAAACACTACACACTAACTCATACACACTCATATAGATTCATACACACAAACACATACTCGTTCAGACTCACACACACACACATGCTCATACTAACACACACTCACACACATGCTCACCAACTCAAACACACATCCTCACACACATTCACACTCTCTCTAACACACACACTCTCACACACATACATATACGCTCACACACATGCTCACACATTAATACATCACATGCTCACACACACATACTCACACACATGCTCACATGCATTCACCCACACTCTCTTTCTATAACACACACACACACACTCTCTCTCTCTCTCTCTCTCTCTCTCTCTCTCACACACACACACACACACACACACACACACACTCTCTCTCTCTCTCTCTCTCTCTCTCTCTCTCCTGAGTAGAGCAGCCATCCCACCTGCTGCCTTCAGTAAGCCCCGAGGGAGCTTAAGAGAAGCGGTTCAGGCAGACACGCGGGAACAACTTACAGGCCGCAGACGCAGCTTGTGTGCAAGTCGACTCTGCCGACCCCAGAGACCTATGAGGACTGTGCCCTCCCTACAGCTTTGCCACAGTGGTGTGAGCATGGCTCGGCTGTGACTGTCCAGTGGGCCCTGGTCTCTCTGCGTGCTGGCTTCCTACAGCCACCTTAGAAAGCCTTTGTGAGGACTGAGTGGGTTGATTCAGGTAAAACACTGGAAGCTGTGCCTGCTGATATTGTCACCGGCCATCCATCCCATCCTTAGGAGCAGGGCAGGGTTGGGGTGGAGGTGGGGGTGGCGCCTGTTATTTGAAGCTCTGTGAGGCAAAGCTTCCGGGCCATATTTAATGATGCAGGGTGACACTTGCTGTAACCAAATGTAAGAAAGCTCACTCTTTGAAGTCTTGTGTAGTGGGGTCAAAGCTTGCAAAGACTTCCTGAGTCCGTGGATGATCAATCGTGAATGGTTCTGTAGAAGGCAGTTTATAGAACTCTACAAAGGACAGAAGCTCATGCCACCACAGTAGGTCCACACTGTATGCAAGGGACACCCTGGGCGTAGGGTGTCACAGTGTGTGCTGTCTATGGCTGCCGTGGGAGGACAAGCTCACTGTTGAGTGTGCAGGCAGCGCCTGTCTCAGCAGCTTTGACTGAATCTGCGTTTCTATCTTTGGTGGGTTTGGTCTGTTGTTGGTGACAGCTGGGATATTTACATGTCCTTTAAGTTGAATAATTTGTACTGCGATGCTTATCTGTATGGATGCTACAGCTCCATTATACACTGTCCCGTCCATGTTTGTATGCCAGAGATTTTCAGAGCCTTAGATGCTAGCTTAATGTATCTCATTCCCAAATCTTAATCTCACCAGGAGCCACCTTGTCAGACAAAGAGAGGTTTTTCTCTCAGCGTCCTCCATCACTTCTCTGGGGCAGTGAATAAGATTCACTTTCCACTGAGCTCAGACTTCAGCCACTGAACTGGACCCATTCCTTGGTCACTTTAAATCTAGCTAGTCGCAAACCAAATTTAAATTTCCTCCTTTACAAAAAAACAAACTTCTGTCCTCCATCTCATCCCTGTCCTGTTTTCTCTTCATCTGGGGATGTGGTCTCTCTACCTGTCAAGTGAGGCCAGCATCTTGCCCTTTTCTCACTTCTGATATGCAGGCTTTGGAAACCAAAATTTTACATTTCTTTACAGTTTTAATGTAAACTTGGGAATCTGAGTCTTAGCTGTTTTAACTAAAGCCAGTCCCATTTGGCAGGCAGGGAGTTTTTCTTAAAGCAGATATATAAATAGTAAGTCCCTGTTGCTTATGAATATTCACTTATTTTCTGCTCAGTCTTTTGACCTAAAAACATAATAGCCCAAGTAAGTCACAAAATAGCATTAGCTTATAGCATGCAGGTTAACTGCAAAATACTTCCAGAAGACTATACTGCCCTCTAAACATTTGTATCAGATTTTACACAGTTTTAATTTCAAGTTGCCTGTCAAATATGCGGCGTAATTCCAAATGCTTTAGGAAAAAATCATAAGTTGCATTGTTTCTAAACAATCGTGTTCTCTCTCACGATCTCTTCCTCGTAATACATTTATCCTGTTGTTTTTAACTTTCAGATGTAACATTTATTCATGAAGGAAATAAAACATTCTTGGATAATCTCGTCAATTTTGAAAAGCTGGTATGTAAATTTCATTACTTCTCCTTTCTTCTCTCTGTAAGGGAAATGCATGTTTGTCTTTCCTGCCCCAGAAAGCAAACGCTCTGAGGGTCTCTCTCTGCTGTACACAGAGAGACCTTCCAGGGTCATGCTGCATGTGGGACAGTGTCAACACTAGGCTATCAAGATTTGGAGAATCTGCCCTTTATTCTTTTAAGTAGTATTTCATTAGCTTAGCGCCAGCGATTGTGTAAACACAGGACAACCAGGCATAACAGCTGATGTCAAGAGCAGTTCCCACTCACAAGCGTCTGGTAGCTTCATAAGCAGTCTCGAGGCCCCAGTGTAAACCACTCTGAGACAGTAAGCAAGACTCCTCGATAAATGTGTCTGTCTCCTAGTACCCCAGTCTTTGACTTGCACCTGATATTTGTGGGTTCTGCAAGTGAGGAGAAAGGCTACCTCCTCACTGGCCTCTGATGGATGCAGGGACCTGGTCAGGCCTCTTGTATGCATCCTCGAGAAGCTTCTCCCAAATTCCCCATCTGGGGCAGTCACAGGTGGTGTCCTCAGTGGGCTCCTCAGCCCTTCTGCTCTGCCCTTGGGCTGGAAAGAAGCTGTCTACAGGGCTGAGCGGGGCTGAACGGGTGCTCCACAGCAGAGACAGTTAGTGACCAGGGGAAGGCAGGTTTCTGACAGATGACCCTCAGTGTCACAGAGGGAATGCTACGTCCCGGCATGCTTCTCTGGGGATCCTGACCTTTGAATGACCTTTTCACCTGTGATGATGGATTTGCATGAACTCTGTCAGGAGCCATCCCAGCTCCCTATGAGACTAGAGTCAGGCTTCAGAGCCCCCCCCCCCCCTCCAAGCCCAAATCCTATGTGGCAGTGTTTATAGAGCAATATAGACGAACGTCTCCTGCTGATGCCCGGTGTCTGACATCTTATCACTTAGCACTTTGTTCTAGTCACAAAGACCCCTAAGACATCCAAGGGCTGAGGCACACAGGAGGAGTGAAACTAGATCCCCCCACAACACCTCCAGCCCTAACTTCCAGACTCTCTCAAAGACATCCTCCAGCTGCTCTCTGTAGCAACCCTTAGCAACCCTGAAGATGCTGGCTTCATGGCTAGGTAGTTTTTGGGAGTGGAGACGCACACAGTTTTGTTTTCAAGCCCCTCTCTCTCTCTCTCTCTCTCTCTCTCTCTCTCTCTCTCTCTCTCTCTCTCTCTCTCTCTCTGCCCTGCGTATTTTAGAATCAGAGCTCTGTTGTTCCATGTGCTATAGTGACACCATCACGGTCAGAAGGGGTAACGTGTGGGGTTATCATCTTGTATTGCTCTGTGGTGCCCCGAAGATCCCACTACACCTCACAGCCACCATAGGCCTCAGTTACTAGAATTCTCAGACTGAGCCAGTGCCTCTCTTGTATGTGCTATCTCTGAGTGGTCACAAGTATATGAAACTTCTGGTCGGAATTTATGTTGTCTCCCGCCGGCAACGTGAGTCGGCATCACACCACCAGAGGAGCTTTGCAGAGCATGTGTGTCGATGTGGGATATACTATGTTAGCCAGCCTGGAAATCTTTGTAAAGGTCCAAAGCATTTTTTTCTCTGACCCAGTGGGGACACAGGAAAAATGCTTTCGTCCTTACAAACTGTCACTTCTCACGAGCAGACTTAGGGGTTGACCTTCGTTAAGGCAGACAGTGGCCTGGCTGCATTCCTTAAGTTGTTTCTCCCTCACCTGACGCCAGAGGAGTGGAGGAGCGGTTCCATGCCGGCTCAGATGGAAAGCCACGGGCAGCTTCAAGCACGCTTTCCACCCTTCTCATCGCTGTCAGGATCTTTTCATTTTTCCTCCAGCAATTCAGCAGAGCCCAACAATAGGGACTGGCATGGGGTAAAAATACCGACCCAGTGCCTGTAAGAAAATAGCATGGAAGCTGAGCGTGAGTCTATAATCCCAGCACTCAGGAAGGAGAGGCAGGAGGATTGCCATGACCTCAAGATTAGCCTGAGATACATAGTGAGTTCTAGGCCAGCCTAGGCTGCAGTACACACAAACGAAACACAGCAGCTCCTTGACCACCAGACAACTACCAGTGGCATATTAATTCTGTGTGTGTGTGTGTGTGTGTGTGTGTGTGTGTGTGTATGTATGTGGTGTGTGTCTGTGTGTGTGTCTGTGTGTGAGTCTATGGTGTGTGTATGTGGTATGTGTCTGTGTGTGAGTCTGTGATGTGTATGTGTCTGTGTGTGTGTGTGTGTGGTGTGTGTGGTGTGTGTGTGTGTGGTGTGTCTGTATGTCTGTGTGAGTCTGGTGAGTGTATGTCTGTGTGTGGTGTGTGTCTTTGTGTGTGTGTGTGTGTGTGGTGTGTGTCTTTGTGTGTGTGTGTGTCCACATTATTCCCTTGAGAAAGGGTCCCCTACTGAACCTGTAGCTAAGGTGATGGCTGGCAAGCCACAGCAATCCTCCTGTCTCTGCTTCCTGTTCCCCGCAGTGCTGATGTTACAGGCACATGCAGCCATAACAGGCTTTTGGTGTACGTTCAGGAGAGTTAAACTCATGCTTTGCAGCTTGCTCTGCAAATGCTCTTACACACTGTGCCATTTATTTCCTCATCCCTGGTACATCATTTCTAAAGAAAGGAAACTACAGTGGCCTGGTCCCCAAAGCAGGTGCACTTCAAGCTGACCGCGCCTTTAGTTGACGGCGATAGTCGACAGATACGGTTAGACCTTTTTATTTTCAGAAAGACTTGTATCAGGCCAGGGTTCCACTCAGCAGTAGAAGCATCTTTGTAGAGAGAGCATTCCTGGAGAATGTCTCTTAGCAGAGGACAAGGCTTCACTGAGGCTAAGGCAGGATCATCTTTCACAATAACCAACCAGCGGGACCTAAGTGAATTAGCTTATGGGGAGCCAATTCCTCATGGTGGGTGTTAATTTAAGCCAGTCAGCAGATAACTTGGGTGTTGTCTTTATCTGGCTGGCACAGGCCACATGTAGATCCAGAGTGCTCACTGAGGGCAGTAACATTCCCGTTGTTCCCTGCTGCCTCAGCAGCTACAGATGTTTCCACCTCAGACTATAAAATGTTGAAGGAGCAAAGGAATCCATCCCTTTCTTTCATCCCTCACTATTACGAGCACGATCTTTTACTGTGCCTGCCTCTCTCCCTCCCTCCTTCCGTGTCAGAAAACCCAGAGATGAGAATCAGATTTCAACGCTGAGCACAGCATCGGGCCTTGCATCAGCCCCAGCCTTTCAGGAGTTGCACAAATGGCACAGGATAGGAATCAGTGTGACGCCACAGACTGAAACGACGGGAAATCTGTCCTGGGAATTGGGGTAGAATCTGGGAAGGAAATGTAACAATGCATTCACACAGACGTGAGTCAGGTCCCATTTCCTTTGCTAATGCCGTCCGGGCTGCTGCTGTGATCACCACCCCATCACTGAATCTCTACTCCGGAGAAGCATCAGATTAGCCGAACTGTAGCCAGCATAATTTAATCAGACTGCCTATTCAAACAGCACTTCTGTCATTCCACTGGGTTTTAAGTGAGAAGATTTTAGCCATAGCGTTATTCTTTCAGTAATAACTTACTGTTTGTCATCTGTGGATGCTCCAATGTCTGGCCTGGGCAGGCAGGGTATGAAGGTGGTGCTTGGGGGAACAGAGACTAAAAATGCATTCATCCTTGCACAGCGGGGGAGGGGGGAATCTTTGGGGTTTGCTATGAGAGAAAGTAAGGAGTCTTTCTGCAGAGACCGGGACCCACTGTGGCAAGGCGGCTAGAGAGTACATCCTGGGAGCTCTGCAGGACCAGGAAGTTGGTTTCTTCCAAAACACTGTCTCCTACTGTTAACGGAAGAGTGAAAGTAGCAGAGGGCTCTTGCTGCACCGAGGCCTGATGTAGGGCTGTAACCCCAGCTGCTCAGGAGGCTGAGACAGGAAGATTAGGCATTCAAGGCCAACCTAGGCAAGTGAAATGCTCTCTAGAAGTTTTAAAAATGGAAAGAGTCTGGTCCTCTGGGAGCTCACTTGCTTGCTTAGTATGCACAGGGCATGGTCTTTCTCTCCCAAAGCTGCCCACTTCAGGTAACTTTTGTCTGGAGTTCAGCAAGGAGCTACAGGAAAGAAATTAAGTTAGAGTACTAGAGAAGACAGTGAGGAAATACAAGTTAGAAACAAACTGGCCTTTGTAAAAAAAAAAAAAAAGAAGAAGAAAGAAAGAAAGAAAGAAAGCTGCTGTAGCCATGGCCATGCTTCTTTTGTGAGCACTTCACTTCCTGCCGTTGTCTGGGCCCTCAAATCCACAGCACTTTCTCCCTCCATTCCAAATGTGCACAGGAGCCCACGAATGTGCTCAGCTAGAAGTCCTGCCAGCTGAGCATTCAAAAGTCCCTGGGTTTGATCCCCAGCGCTGAGGAGAGTGGGGCAATGGCACACGTGTGGTCCCGTGTCCTGAGATTGCAGAGCCTGGGTAGGAGGGAGATAAAAGTCCCAGCAGTGACAGTTACATGGTCAGTGTGTGCTATGCTCCTCAGAAGCGAGGCCTCAAAAAGGCAACAGCTCACCTGCAGGGGAAACACAAGCAGACAAGGGCAGGAAATCAGGGGCAGCAAAGATAGCAGGCTCTCCTGTGGTTTGGGATGACTCCCTATCTGGGAGCCACTGTTCTTGCAGATTCAAACTCGGTGTTCTTGAGTAATCCAAGCTGCATACAGTCCACTAAAATCACGTCCAGCTCCAAGTTGGGTTAGACTCCTGCTGCTTCAGGAAGTTGAGCTTCCATCCCCGTGTTCCCTCTCCTGTCTTTCAGCACATGATTGCAGACACTGTCCGAACCCTGAGGCACTGCAGGACTAACCAGCTTGGTGAGTAGTTGGAGTTGGGGTGGGATGCACATGGCTTCACAGTGGTGCTCGCTGTGGCTGTGTAAGAAGTACTCAGCGACCCTAAATGTAAACAGACTGTGACATGTGTCTGTGAGTGTGTGTGTGCCTTATTCATAATCTGGATTTTTATCGTGTTCCCTCACTGCACATTTGGGATGTGGGGTCAGACGAGATATGGCAAATCATTGCACCCTCGTGCAAGCAAGTTCCATTGTCCTGGTTGACTTCAGACAGACAGAAGGCCCCAGCACGTACATGTGCACACACACATACACACATACAGATACACACACACACACACACACACACACACCCTTTCCCAGCCCCTCACATTTACTCATGACTTAAGCACCACGGCCCTGCCTCTACTCTTTTTGCTTGGGGTCCTTCCTGGAATAGAAACATGGTCCGTTAGGCTGCCCGACGCCTCTGTCCACTGTTTTTCTTTTCTTCAGCCCAAACTTCCTATCTGGAGCTGCCTCTCAGCCGAGAAAGTACTTTTTAAGTCTTAGCACTTTTGTAGAATCTCTCTAAGGTATATTTTTCCATTTTGACCTCAGGCATATCTACCCTGCGTTGAAGTGATGTTAGCATTTTGCAGGAAGGGAGGAGATTGCCTTTACTGCATACAGGCGGTTTCCCCTGGGCAGCAGAGTGCTGCTCCGTGGAGACGCATTGTAGTCCTGCGGGTACAGTGAGGCCAGCCCATGCAGCCGGTCGTGGCCTGAGTGTCCCAGCTTCCTTGCCCCGTCCACCACTCTGCCTTCTGCTGATTCTATAAACAGAGACAGAGAGGAAGTGGAGAGGGCCGGAGAGACACATTTGGAAGTTCGGAGCCCTTGCTGCTCTTGCAGAGGACCATGGTTCAGTTCCCAGCACCCATGTGGTGGCCCACAGCCATGTATAATAAATCCAGGGGATTTGACACCTCTTCTGATGTCTGAGGGCTCCTGCGTGCACATGGTGCACATAGATACACGTAGGCACACGTGCATATACATGAAATAAAATAAATAAAGTACAGTTCTGTGCTTACAAATCAAAGATGAGCAACCTGCTGTTAAGTAGAACTTAAGACATCTTTGTTACATTTTTTAATATAAATGTTTATAGCGAATCCAGCCCCCTACTACAGAATGTAACTATCTGGTGATTTAAACTACCTTTAAATGCCTTTTCCGTAGTGCTCTGCTCAAGGCTAGCAACAGTATCCCCAAGCAAAGCCAAGGAGAAACTGAACCTCCAGTGTGAGTTACAAAGTAGGAAAGGAGAATTACAAAAAGCAGGACCTAATTATCTAAATGTTCACTCCCTTTGACACCACTTGATACGTACTTAGGACGTTTCCATGACGTCCACATGTACAATGCGGTCAGAGTAGAAAGAGTGGTACTGTTGCCACAAAGGGTCCTTCAGATGCCCCGACCGTGTCGCTGGTGGGCATGCTTTTATATTTCTTCCATCAGCCTCTGCTTCCAGAGTGACCACCTCAGCCAACTCTAAAGCCACAGTCTAACTTGTCAAGGCTCGCGCCTTTACGACTGTTCCCAGTATGGGCCGGAGAGTCATACTGGCTTGACTTGAACTTCCCACTCACCAGAAAGACCCCTCATGGCCCAAACAGAAAGAGAAACCTGGTGTTGCCTGTGGGTTCTTAAATTGGGCTGTGGCTAAGTTATCTGTGCTGCTCTTAATAATTTCTTCCTGTGAGCCTCATCAACCAGTGTCAGTATTCGGGATAAAATAAGAAAACGTCATTCAAAACAGCTTTGTACTGTGAGGTGCCACGTAATGGCCAGGAGCTGTTGTCCTTTGTCGGGACTGTTTTTTGGTGTTTGTTTGTTTGTTTGTGACATCATTTGGATGCTTGCTAATGCCAAACTTACCTGTATAGCCAGCCAGTATTTATCAAACTAAAAACCGTTTCATCATGTCTTCCAGAAAGGCATTTTAGAATAACAGCATATCAGTCATGGTTAAAATGCTGAACCTATGACAGAAGGCTCTTAAATTATTTTTCTTATTAAACATACTCTTCATAGAAGAGGGAGACACTGCTTTTCCCAGAAGTGCTGTTAGGCCCACTTCCTGTAAGACTCCGTGGACCCGTCAGTCAGTTCTCTTCCCTAATGTGGGTTATTTTTTGTTTCCTTTTGCCTGTGGTTGCTGGCTTGCCCCTTGGTTCCTGTACTTTATCTCAGGATACTTATGAGAGCTGTCCCCAGCGCAGCACGCATGCAGCCACAGCTCACTAAAGTCTCTCTTGTGGCCTCTGGATTCTGTAACCTCCTTGGACTGCATTATCTTCCTGGTCACACAGTAGCCCATACACATACTTTGTAAACCTGCTTTTTCTATACTCAATTCTGAGGCTCTATTCTGTGATATGTGTTCCTTTTTTTTCCCCCCTCTCCTTTCAAAACATAAGGACAGGGGAAGAACTGTATAAAATCTAAAACAGAAAGAAATAAGTAGATGAGTAAATAGCTTAGCAAGCCATTACGTTCAGATACTGTTTCTTTACCATTTCAAGCTGAGTGCAAGCGTGTGCATGGAAGCCTGCGCTTGAGAGCCACTGGGGCCCGGCTTCGAATCCTGCCTATGCCATTTACTTTGTGGCTGCTGAGTTTTCTCGTCTGTAAAGGATAACAGCAGGCCTTCTAAATAGTCTGTGAGGTGAATACTATGATGCTGTACCAGCCAGCCTGCCTGGTCTGAGCTGAAGCTGTTTATGTTGGGGAAAGCTCGCTGTTTCTAGAACTAACCTACCGTGAGCCCTCACTGTTGCATCTAGAGGGAGCACCACTACCCCATGACATTGTTCGTTTTCTCTCTAAAATACAGGAAGTGACATGTCTCCAAAGGAGCAGCAGGAACTCAAGTCCTATGTCAACCACCTGTATGTCATCGACAGCCAACAGGCCCTGTTCGAGCTCTCTCACAGGCTGGAGCCCCGGGCCTGAGTCGTGCCAAGCATCTGCCCTGAGACTGTGGCACTCAGCACAGAGGGAAGGTCTCGGTTCAGCATGTTGCTTCCTGTGAGAAAAGAGGTTGCTGAGTTTTATCAGCATTACCACAAGACACGTGCAGAAAAGCCAGCCAAAGCAAGTTCCGGAAGTGACGTCAGCCACAGAGGTGGGAGAGCTCCCGGCTGCTGTCAGTGAGAAGACGGGAGCCACGGCATCCTTGGAACAGGGTCAGCTTGTGGTGGCAGCACTGGGAGGAGAAAGCGCGTCAATACACAGCAGCCAGTTTCTCTTCAGTAAGATTGTGTGTATAGCAGGAGGGACTGGCACTCTGCCTGCTCACCTTACTGCCTGTAGGCTGTTAAGGCAGTGGGGGGCATCTCGAGATGTCCCACAAGAGGAGAGGCCTCCGTTGCTATAAACCTAACATCACCCTGGAAGGCATGCCCTGCTGTGCACATAGGAAATGCCTGGCACACGCTTCTGCACCCACAGTCATTTACCAGTGTTTGCGCAGATGAGACTGCTTTCTGCACTGCTGGTCTTCTGTTAGCAAGGTAAATGAGTTCCTCATCCAGCACGGACTCAGCATTGCTCAGTTTCTGGGAACTTTCTTTACATATATTTTTGTTGTTGTTGTTATTGAACTCAGTTTTCAGAAATTTTGAGCCAGGATTGTGGGTGCTCAGCGTCCACTTACTGAGGTGACAGAATTGCCAGTTTCTGCCTCCTTGTGTCAGATGGAGCCTTGGTGTTCAGGGTTTACTCCACCAGGCTGCCTGCCTGCCCCCGGGGAGCAGAACACCAGCCTGGGAGGGAGGGTGAGTGGGGCTGAGTAAATGAAGTGGAAGAGTTGGGCTCACTAGACTCGGTAGCTGCAAAGTACCCAGAAATGCCTGCGTCTGACTTAGCTGGGGAGTTGGCATCCTGGAGCTCGCTTCCCAGGTAAAGCCAAGCTCTCTACAGTTTGCCTTTTACCTCCTCGTACGCTGCAATTACAAACTGGGACTCATAGACCAAGTAAGGCCTCTTGTCTTGTCAGGGACTGGCTAGAGGCTCTCTCTGAATCCTCAGGTGAGCAAAGGGGTTGTGGTCAGAGCAAGCCTCACACACACCCGCTCCCTGTTCCCCTAGCACCTTGTCTGTTCTCCTGACGGAGGTCCATGGTATGCTCCTTGCCTCCTGACTCTTAGAGAGCCATGCAGTTTCCCGATCCTGGGACTGCAGTGAGCCGGAGATACTGCTAGAAGGAACCAGAGAGAAAATTTTCGGTAGCACTTTCAGAGAGATTGCATCTGATCCAGCACTAAAATGTCAGTTCTAGAAATGCCCAGGAGGTTATAGAGACACTCCAGCTAGGGCTGGTTCCCTCAGAAGACGCTTCACGGAGCTGAGGGCCAGGAGGTGAGAGCAGAGCCGCAGATCAAGGGAAGTGGGCTTTCCTGGTGTGTAGACAAGCACCAGCTCTGAGGATGCCACAGACTTACACCACTGACACTCGTGTTTCTCCTCCCGGCTGCCCACTAGGACTGGCCTAGGGCAGTCGTACCAGGCCGTTTTGACATTGTCTGGGTTCTGAGGGTCTTGACATGAGCTCTACGTTGCTCCAAGCGGAACCTTACCTTTAGAACTCGCTCTACCTGAGATCTGCTTCAGTCTCGTCCCATCTGTTTAAGGCTCGTTCTCAGCTGGGCTGCACAAGCCACACCCGCATCACACTTAGCACACTTAAGGGAGCCCTGCACACAGATGGGGGAGATGGCTGAGGCAGCTTTCTTCTCTCTGAAGCAAAAGTCAGGTGGGATTCATTTTCCCACCCTGTCTGCAGGACATCTGACATCTCGAAATCTTTCTCAACCTTAATACCTGTTCCTAAGGGACTTCTCAGGCAGCAGATGTGGAAACTTCAGAAGCTTTGCAGAGTCTTATATCTAAAATTAAAGACAGTCCCAGATTTGTCAGACCCTGTCTGCTCCACAGGAAGCGCTTCCTAAGGAAGCCGAGCAGTAGTGGAACAGGTCCCCAGGAGTCGGCTCTCCGTGCATGTATGCATGGGTCGGGTGATGTACTCCTCCTCCAGAGCCTCCCAGGCCTCCCCAGAACCAGAACCGCTCTCCCCGAGGGTGGACTAGACGATGTCGAAGGTCTTTTCTGATTCTTCTCTGGGTTTTTACGATTTCATGAATCTCCCACTTCCTCCCTGGATCCTGCGTAACTGTCATCTTCATCGGTGAGCGGAGCCTGGGCCTCTCTGTTAAGAGCACAACCCTCAAGGGGTCCTGTGGGTTTTTGAATTCCGTTCCTGCCCCACTTGCACGTTCCTCCAGGGGTCAGAACACAAGTCCATCTAGGGAAAGTCACCAACTTTCCAAATATTTCAAAGGATTTACACACACATTTGCAGATGCTCCATACCCCATAGGTGTGAAATTCACGTACCACCTGCGTAATTGCCAAATGGTTATTGTAGCACATACCATAATCCACATTCACTCTTTCCTAGTGTCCTTACTCGCATGGAGAACAAAGCCTTTTTCCTACTCCAGTGTCTACAAGCGAGTGGTGCAGCACATACCTTGAATTTAGAGGCGTGAGAGAAAAGTCGCGCACCTCCTAGTTTGCAGGGAGATATTTTATAGATGCACACTTGCCTGGGTGAGACAGTGGTGTGGTCAAGCGGCTGCTTGTGAAGATGTCTGGTCCTGGAGCTGGTCCCTTGATGCTGCCTTGATGGTTTTGCCACAGACAACACATGCGCTGCGACCCTGAGCCAAATGGCACAACGCACCCAGGCTTCCCAGAATTGGGCGAAATCGTCAGTGTTTGGAAGACAAGGGCTACCGCAGCTGTCCAGCATAGGGTTTCTTCTCAGCTTAAAGACAGGTCCTAGAAATTTCAGCCTGTTCATTACTGAGTGGGCCAGTTTTGCTCTAGAGAAAATACATTTTGAAAAATTGCCAAAAAGTCAGATGAAATGTCATACTGTATAAAGCAAAGCTGTATATACGAAGCCTTTTTGGCAGAGTACTATTTATTTGCATAGTTTATTTATTGTATCCATATCACACTGTAATTAAATACCAGGATGAAAACAATGACCAGCAGCAAGGACTCTCGCCTCTGGATGTCTTACTGCTTAGGGCGGCCGTGAAGATAGCAGGCCAACGGTCCAGGCATCTACTAACCTCTCAGGGACTACACCTCGTAGTTTTCCACCATTCTAAGAGCTGGTAAAGATGAAGCCATTGACAGTGTTTGCATTCTCACAGTTCATGCTTTCTGCCTCTGTATATATAACTATGCTGTGTATATATCAAAGTAGGAAGCAATAATTTATATGTAAAAATGTCCAAGCAATATAAGGTTAAAACTTACATAAGTAACCATTACCTTACCTTGTATTTTCAAGTGTTTTTTTAAAAATCTGCTTTTCCAAATATAAGACCTATGTTAAACATACCGCGCACGCCTAGACTCTTCTTTCTTGATCCACAGTGCCATCCGTAGGCCTGTGCTCCAGCATGTGGTGCCCTGTCAGGAACTCAGGTTTTCTCAAGGGAAGAGCTACTCGTAGGTGGAGGGTTGCAGGAACCCACCTACTGCCCAACACTGCAGACCCTAAAAGCTGTCTGTTGGAACTCACATTAGGACTTAGTCTGCGCCTCGGAGAATAATTCCGTAGCCGCATAATCGCCCCCACTCTACTTGAGGAGGTCTAGGGATGAAGAGAAGCACCAGGCTCCGTGATTCCCATGCCAGGATGGACGACCTGAGTGGGCGGGGCTACCGCGGCCTCTGGTGATGCTCAGGGAAAGTAGGCGGAGCTCCCGCGGGCTCTGGTGATGCTCAGGGAAAGTAGGCGGAGCTCCCGGGGTCTCTGGTGATGCTCAGAGAAAGTAGGCGGAGCTCCCGCGGGCTCTGATGATGCTCAGGGAAAGTAGGCGGAGCTCCCGCGGGCTCTGGTGATGCTGGGGAAAGTGGGATGGCTGCCTGTGTTTCAGGCCTTCTGCACCTCTCCCACCTGGACTCAACGTCCCACTTGTCAAATTCAACCCGGCCTGTGGCATGCGGCACCCTTTCCCCACGGGAGTGTTATATAGCTCACCATGTTGGACTCTGGAATAGCCAGGTGTCTTATTCCGTCTTGTTAAAAAGTAAAAGGAGTGACCTATGCAGTTTGTTGTTAAGGTGTGCAGGGACCTCTGCTTTCCATGTCTGTCCCGTGAGGAGCTCCGTGCTGCTGCTGCAGGTAAAAAGGTCACCGGTCTGGGTCTTGGAGCAAACCCCAAAACGGAGCCAAGCTCCAACTGAGGAACACCTGTAAAGCAACGTGTAAAGCGTTTGCAGCCCCTGGGGCTTGGCAGTGGTTTGTTACTCAGCGGAATTAGGCTAAACTGACTGATACAGCCTTCCGAGACAAGGACTTCATGTTGCCTCAGACCATTAACAGGGAGCATCTGCTTTGGGACATCAGACGGATGAAGTAGCTGCATCTGTGCAGTGTATTTGCCTTTATGTGAGAAAAGGTAAAATGGTGTGAATTCCTTGGGCTTTTAGTCACCACGAATTAGCCATTCCGTCCTTGTGTACAATGGGAGAGATGGAGAGAGGGGCGTTCCCTGCACTTCGCTGTCTTAGCCTTGGTCCCACTGTCACTTCATCCTTGGGGGCTTCTGCACAGGGTCATCCCAGAACCAGGAGCTGTGTGGGAGGTAAGAGGAGGCCAGTCCGGAACTCCAGACTTGGGAGGGAATAGAAAGAGTGGGCAGCAGTGCCAGCTGGAAAGGTCCCCACCCGATTCCCTCTGGTTTCAGTCAGAAAGAGACCCCCCCCCCCCCCCGAGGAACCAGGCTCACAGGAGTCAGAACCCGGCACTCTTTCAACTCAACAAACCACAACATGAAATGTGTGGTCCTGGCCCAGTGACCTAGCGGCAGCATCTTCTGGGGAGCAAGCGTAGACCCTGCACCGCCGGACACGGAGCCTCTCGGCTGTCACTCTAATGGTGATGGGTCAGGGGCTGCGTTTTACCCCTGCTATGGTTCCTAGCAACCCATCCCTCTTCTAGGGCCTGGGTCTCCCAAGACTTAGTTCCCTAAGGGGATGTGGTGAGCACAGAGTCGCTGTGCTTTCTCCACAGCAGGCCCAGGGTAAGCTCTGAGGCCATCGCTCTCACCCGTCAGGGAGTAGCGCTTTCTAGTTTCTCTCACATGGCTCTTGCACAACAAGGCTAAATGGCTACCAATTGCCTCCCCCCCCCTGCCCCCCCCCCCCCCCCGCACTCCCCAGGGAAGGGAACGAATGTTTCCTGTTACCCAGCCACACCTTGTCATGATGTGTTTCCTGCTACTGGTGCATAGTGGGCCTGGGAATTCGTCCCTGAGGAGAGGACCAGGTGCTGCTGAGGGTTTTCCCAGCATCTCGGGAGTTTCCAGCATGAAGTAGGAAGTGGGAACGCCAGGCACTCCTGGCTGGCGTTCGTCTCTTCTCCTGAAAGATTTTGAGAGGCAGTCCCAGCTTTGGAGGGCAGCCTGCCTGCAGCCATGCCCATGAGAAGGTCTGAGCTCCCAGGCCCTCTGCTCCTGTGCACCTGCAGGGTGTCAGCGTGGTGGGAGTCTAATTTCTCTCCAGAACCTTTGGAGAAAAATTCCTTGTCCAGAGTCCTGGTGAGTTATAAATACATGACACGCACCAGCAAAGGGTAGCTTTAGTCTCAACCGCAGCCACTGCACAGGAGAGACTGGCACCGTGGCAAAGTCATCGCTAAGCTCTACAGCCCCTGTGACTCAGAGCTCTTAAACCTGGGGTGGTGAGGAGTGTGACATCCTTTCCAGAGCAATTTGCAGTTCAGGTAAGAGAAATTCACGCTGCTGTTAGTAACACAGATGGCGGAGTAGGCCTCTGCCTGCCTGTCCCAGGCGGAGTAGGCCTCTGCGCGCCTGTCCCAGGCGGGGTAGGCCTGTGCGCGCCTGTCCCAGACGGAGTAGGCCTCTGTGCGCCTGTCCCAGACGGAGTAGGCCTCTGTGCGCCTGTCCCAGGCGGAGTAGGCCTGTGCGCGCCTGTCCCAGGCGGAGTAGGCCTGTGCGCGCCTGTCCCAGGCGGAGTAGGCCTGTGCGCGCCTGTCCCAGGCGGAGTAGGCCTCTGTGCGCCTGTCCCAGGCGGAGTAGGCCTCTGTGCGCCTGTCCCAGGCGGAGTAGGCCTCTGTGCGCCTGTCCCAGGCGGAGTAGGCCTGTGCGCGCCTGTCCCAGGCGGAGTAGGCCTGTGCGCCTGTCCCAGACGGAGTAGGCCTCTGTGCGCCTGTCCCAGGCGGAGTAGGCCTGTGCGCGCCTGTCCCAGGCGGAGTAGGCCTCTGCGCGCCTGTCCCAGACGGAGTAGGCCTGTGCGCCTGTCCCAGACGGAGTAGGCCTCTGTGCGCCTGTCCCAGGCGGAGTAGGCCTGTGCGCGCCTGTCCCAGACGGAGTAGGCCTCTGTGCGCCTGTCCCAGACGGAGTAGGCCTCTGTGCGCCTGTCCCAGGCGGAGTCAAGGCAGGAACCTGGAGACAGGAACTGATGTAGCAGTCATGGAGGATGCGTCTCACTGGCTCCTTCCTCATTGGTCCCCCATCTTGCTGTCTTGTAGAACCCAGGATTGCCAGCCCATGTGTGGCATTGTCCACTGTGACCTGTGTTCTCCCACATCAGACATCAATGAAGAATGCACCATGGGCTCGCCCACAGTCAATCTGGAGGGGGCATTTTCTCAGTTGATGTTCCCTCTTCCAAAATGACTCTAGCTTATGTCAAACTGACATAAAACTAGCCAGCGCAGCTATACCTGCTACTCAAAAGTTTTAAAGAGAGAGAGAGAGAGAGAGAGAGAGAGAGAGAGAGAGAGTGTGTGTGTGTGTGTGTGTGTGTGTGTGTGTGTGTGTGTGTGTGTGTACTGTGTGTGCATGCTTGTGTGGTATGTGTGCACATGGGCACATATGTGTGTGCATGTGTGTGGTCTGTATGTGTGCATGGGCATGTGTGCATGTGTATGTGTGGTGTGTGTGCATGTGTATGCAGGTCTGTGTGCATGCTTGTGTGGTATGTGTGCACATGTGTACATATGTGTGTGCATGTGTGTGGTCTGTGTGTGTGCATGTGTGTGCAAGTGTGTGTGCATGCCTTCATGTGGGATGTGTATGTGTGTGTGTGTGTGTGTGTATGTGCACACTTGTGCATGCATGTACATGTGTTAATGACCATGAGTCACCAGCTCAGGCACTAGGTGAGGTTCACACTGGGAGTCAGTAAAAGCCCTCATTGCTGGTGGCTTTAAGCCAGTACAGACCTGTATGTATTTTTCTGGGGTTTGGGGGTTTTGTATTTGTGACTTGGCTGCTGTAAGATGTAACTGTTTGCACTCCTCTGTACTCCTTTGACCTGTGGGTGGCCTCAGAGGGAGCGGGAAGGGAAAAGGGAAAAGGCTTCGGGAGGAGGCTGGGAAGGAAGGCCTCGCCCCTTCCTGCCCATGCCCTGTGCTGGTTCAGTGCTCCTGCCCGGGTGTGGTCTGCAGTGAACACACAGCACACCAACACACCAGGGCCTGCCTCCTCCACACATGGCCCAATATAGCAGAGAGTGGAGCAGTCCACGAAACACTGCAGCGTGTTTACAGCCAGGATACTGGGGCCCATAGAACATGTGAGAAACCCTGAGGACACAGAATGCCCAGGGCCGAGTCTTATTAGAAGCGATTACACATAAAAATACTGTGCAATTCTTAGACCGTGTCTACAAGGAATAGAAGGTTCTGCTTAGCACATCACCAGGGAGAACAAAGACAAGGAAGTGTGGAGAGAAAAACACACAGGACGTGACAAGTTCACACACTGAGCACACACCATGACACACTCACTGTCCTGGCGGGGCATGGCGGAACATGGCCCCCGTGCCACCACTGTGTACATAGCTGGCAAAGTTCAGGACTGTTCCTGTCTTTGTCCCTTGTATGAGTGTGCGTGAGTGCGCGTGAGTGCGTGTGTGTGTGTGTGTGTGTGTGTGTGTGTGTGTGTCTATGTGTGCATGAGTACACGTGGTATGTCTGTGTGTGTGTGTCTGTGTGTGTGTCTGTGTGTGTGTCTGTCTATGTGTGTGTGTCTGTCTATGTGTGTCTATGTGTGCATGAGTACATGTGTTATGTCTGTGTGTATGTGTGTGTCTGTGTATGTGTGTGTGTCTGTGTATGTGTGTCTATGTGTGCATGAGTACATGTGGTATGTCTGTGTGTGTGTGTGTGTCTGTGTATGTGTCTGTGTATATGTGTGTGTCTGTGTATGTGTGTGTGTCTGTCTATGTGTGTCTATGTGTGCATGAGTACATGTGGTAGGTCTGTGTGTGTGTGTGTCTGTGTATGTGTGTGTGTCTGTCTATGTGTGTGTGTCTGTGGCCAACCTTGAGTGTCATTTCTCAAGAGCCATCCACTGTCTTTGTAGAGGCCGGAGGCTAATGTTGGGTGTTTTCCTGGATCTCTGGAAACTGTCTTTGTGACGGGTCTCACTGAACCCAGCACTTACTGATTACCTAGGGTAACAAGCCAATGAGCTCCCTGGATCTTCTAGCTCTGTCCACTCCCTGCCCTACAGTCACCACACCTGGCTGCTTTTCCCGTGGGTTCTGAGGGTCTGAAACCGGGTCCTCAGCCTGTGTGCCGCGCACTTCACTGAGACCTCTCTTTCTCTCTCCAGTCTCACTTGGCTTTTTGAAGACAGAATCTGTCACTGGGACCTGGGACTGGCCAGTGAAGTGAGGCTGGCTAGCCAGCAAGCTCCAGAACCTTCCTGTTTCCACCGGGGCTAGGATTACACGGCCACCTCTCCTTTCCTGGCTTTCCATGCGCATGCTAGGCATCAAACTCGGGGCCACGTGCTTGCCCAGCAAGCGTTTTACCAACCAAGCCTGTTATATAATGGCAACACCTCCACTGTGGGCAGCTGGAAGAATAAAGTGGGCACCGCACGCGAGGGCCCTTACTACAGGCTAAGTAGAGTGACCCGGGGAGGGCAAAACCCCACGTGCAAAGCCGAAGCGGAGCAATGGCTCTCTGGTGGCTGTGCAAAGATGTCTGCCCCTCTGGGGTAACACTAATAATACTACTGTGTGCTTACCGACTCTGACCCAGCCTCACAACTGCCTTCAGGACTTGGCAGCACCTCACAAAGTGTGCCTGTGACTGTCCAACCCTTTCCTCCACGTCCCCTCCGGGCACCACAGGCCATGAACTCCTGACAACAAGCCTCCTGAAAAGCAGCTTTCCCCACAAGCCTCGGACTTCTAGGTGGAGGCTGAGAGGCACAGACTGCTCAGCTCACTGGCCCGTGGTTGGCGACGTCTCTGGCCTCACTTAGAAATCACTCAACCAGAGCTAGCAGGCTGGGCATAGACACTGAGCCCCGAACAGAAAAGCAAGAGGCTAAGGAAGGAACGGAGCCTCCTAGACCTGCTTATGCTTAGTGTTTCCCTCCCACAAACCAGCTAGTAGCTTCCATACTCCGTAGATTCGACCTGTAGTGTTAGTAGCCTGCCACTAGCCTGCCATGGGCCCTGGCACCGTCATCTCATGCAAGTTAGTTCAGCATCTCCTGTGGACCAGGGATCCCTGTAGGTGACAGGAAATCAACCCAGAAGAAGACAAAGACCGAAAAAGACAAAGATCTCCCTCACAGAGATGAAACCTCATGGAAAACAGAGACCATACATGCACCGCATATGCTCCAAACATTCAATAGTAGGGAGGCTATTAGAGTGTGCAAAGCTGGAGCCAGGAGGGACGGTGGCGTTCTCAATGCAGGGGTCAGGAAAGGTCTTTGTTAAGGCTTGAAGAATGCCACCCCTGAGCTAAGATGTGGGGTCCAACCCGCACCCTGGGAAGAGGAGCCCTTCTTAATGATAGTCTTCACATACACAAGCGCATTAAAATTTGGCTTTCAGGGTGGGTCCTAGTATAACTGATGTTCTTCTAGCTAAGTGCGGAGGTTTGGAAGGCGACATGGCCAGGAAGAGGAGCACAAGAAAGTCCTGGAAGGCCGCGAAGAACATGACGACCCCTCTGTCTGCCAAGTTGCACAACAGAAGTGAGGATTAGGACCACAAATAGAACACAGAGGAGAAAGGACAGCTAGCTAGGGGTGCTCCCAGACCTCCAACCCCACCCTTCCATCACACCACCAAACTGCCACCTTACAGAAAGGAAGTGTGTGAAGACGCCCACTATTTGTATGTGTGCGTTGCCTCCTATGACTGTGCCCTGGAAGCACTCCAGTGGAGGCTGGGCATGCAGCAGAGGGTTTGCTTAGCATGCCCCAGGTGTGGGTTCAATTCCCAGCACCTAACATGGGCGTGGTGGCACAGGCCTGCAGTCTCAGCTCTTGGGAGGCAAAGCAGGAAGACCAGAAGATTCCCAACAGCCTCAGCTACATGTAACCTTGTGAGGCTTCATTTTTCTTTCTTTCTTTTTTTTTTAAATTCTTTTAATTTTGAGATTATAATTATATAACTTCCCTATTTCTTTTCCTCCTTCCAAACACCACATACCCTTCCTTGTTCTCCTTAAAATTAGTGGCTTTTTAAAAATTCACTGGTGTGTGCGTGTGCTTGTGTGTGAGTGTGTGAGTGAGTGTGGGCTGACCTTTTGCTGTAGAATAACCACTTGGTGTGCGGTGTCTTGGCTGGTACACCTACCCTCGGCATTCCTTAGTTGTCCCTGTGTGGGATGGAGCCCCTGGGCTTTCCCTCACTCACCACACCACGTGTCTAAAGTTGTCTTTGCTCAGCCTGCGTGTAGGCAGTCATGCTGGTGAGACTCTATGGTGTCGCTTCTGGCGTTCCTGAGAGACACAGGCTCACAGCAAACTCCCGGATGGATGCTCCCTCCAGCTCTGCGGTGACCCCTGAGCCTTAGGCGTGGGGTGTTCTGTAGGCATCTGCATGGGAACAGGGCTCCACACTCTGTGTTTTGATTGGTTTTGATTTCTGTATCGATCTCATTCGCTGCAAAGAGACGTCTCCTTGGTGAGGAGGGAGAACTACACTTACCTGTGTCCTTATGTTAGGACGCATAGTCAGAAGGGGGTGCGGACTGTGCTGGTTTAGTAAGGTGGCGGTTGTAGGTCCTCCTTCAGCACCCATGACTTCACTGGGTGGTCGGCTAGGTTTCTGTCAGTGGGTATGGCTTTCCTCTTGCTGATCAGGTAGGGGGTTTTCTGTTTTTGTCTTTGGGGTTTTTTTGTTTGGTTGGTTTTGTTGCTTTTTTTGTTCTTGTTGATGCTGTTTTGATTTTTTTTTTCAAGACAGGGTTTCTCTGCGTAGCCCTCGTAGCCCTGATACTCTCTCTGTAGACCAGGCTGGCCCAAACTTTGGATTCTCTCAGCTCCACCTTCCAAGCACTGAGATTGCAGGCATGTGCTCTGCAGCCCAAGCTCTCCTCAAAATCACTTTGTAGCTGGAGATACGATTGAATCCTCGGTCTGCCTTCCTCGACTCCCGGAGTCTGGGATTAAAGGCCCCAGTCTGAGAAAGCTTTTTTACCTACAGTGGATTCACTATGGCAGCGAATGATCACTTGCTGGCACCGGAAACTTTGCCCCAGTAGTAACTAAGACATTTGCGACATCTGCTGGGCACATGGTGATCCTGCACATAGTTGAAGTCTGAAATTGTGTTCAGAGAGGCCCTGGTTAAATCAGATGGCACACGTGGCCGCTGTTCCTACAAAGCCTGGGTCAGCGTGATGAGGCAACAGCTCTGCAGCTCTACTGAGATCAGGCCCTGGGAGTAGTTTTTTTTTTTTTTTTTTTTTTTTTTTTTTTAAGCAATGCAATGCACACTACCACCAATCCCTTTTTTAAAATACAGATGTTTTATGGGTAAGTAGCCCAACTGGAAAAGGTCTCCCTGTGGAGTTGTCAGCAGGGAGGATGGGTCAGGTCGGGCTTTGTAGTTCTCCCATCCCACCGCTCACCCACTGGAGGAGTGGAAACGCCTGCCAGGCTCCCCAGAGCTGCATCTGCCCTGCAGCCTGCCAAACCTCACTTCTGGCTGCTCCCTGGCTCCAAACGCACCCTGCGAGTGAGACTTCTGGCTAAACTCGGGGCTGAACCTGTGAGTTACACAGTGTCCTGTCTCTGCAGAACTTGAGGGTCACAGGGGCAGCCTTCCTCTGTCTGCGTTCTGTGGCTCCTCACTAAAATGACTCTTTTTCATGTCCCCAGTTCTCAGTCCCTGAATGTCCCTCGTGGGCCCAAGGCCTGTTCTGGTCACCCCACCTGGATGGACCCTCCTAACATCCAGGCGGCTCATCCCCACCCAAGAGAAGACACCTGAAATGGCCAGCCTCCTCCAGACATCAGCTTGTTTCCGTGTGACCAGACACACATGCAGGGTTTTGTGCGATTATTGAAAGTGCTGTGGTCACCGTCTCAGATTCCATAAAGGATACATTTTTCTACCCAAGATGATACCATAAGGGGGTGTGCAGATGACCATTGACTCCCCACCCTAAGTGAGGCAAGGAGCCATGGACCTGTTGGGGTGCCAAGCGGGTCCCTCCAGACTCTTCCCAGCATCCTGCTGTCTGTCCGTCCCCAGAACTGGTGGTAATTCCAGCACATTCCTGAACATCAGTTGTGACTGTGAACGGAGTCACTGTCCCCTGGGTTCCCGCAGCCACACCTGAGGCCCCGGCACCATCAGCCCGTTCTGCCTTAAGGCTTTGGAACTGAGTCCCACTCAGAGGAGACCAGATGAGGCCCAGCAGGCTGTGCTCAGGGTGTCCTCTCATGGGCTGGGGGTGCTAGGAATCTGTCCCCTGCTCCGCCATGCCAGAGCGACAGGGGCCAAAAGCACAAAGATCACACCAGGTGCAGGCGTCTTCCCGTCCTCCTCTCAGCAAAAAGTGGCTTGACAGCAGGTCTAGAAGAGAGAAACCATCACACACGCACACTCATACACATGCACACACACAGACGTGCACACACAGGCACACATGCTCATACACACAGGTATGCACACACACACATGCATAAACACATTCACACCCACACACAGGCATGCGCGCGCACACACACACACACACACACACACACACACACACACACCGGGCTTCCATCCTTCAGGCTGTTGTATCAGCCCCAGTGTTTGCCCTCCCAGGTCACTTGTTCTTTGATGTGGGTGGAGTTTGTGGCTGCCCCCTTTTCCCTCCCCTTCTCTTCCTCTCCCCCCCCCCACAGTCCCCCTTTTGAGACACGGTCTCTCTCTCTGGAGCCTGGACTGTCCTAGAACCCACTTTGTAGACCAAGCTGGCCTTAAACTCTGCCTCCTCCCTAGTGCTGGGTTAAAGCCATGGGCTACCAATGGCTGTGGCCACATTTTTCCAACAAGGCCACACATCCAAATGCTACCCAACCTCCAGATCTGGAGAAGCCTGTGTTTCCTATTGTGTCTAAAGGCCACTAAGTTCCCAGGACAAAGCCAAATAGGGTCTGGAAGCCAAGGGGTGTCCACAAAAATGGGGATAGATAAACAGGCATTTGGGAACAGCAGACGGGAGGTGTGGGGTGCTGTCCCGTCTCTGTCTGGCCATGCCTGGATGTAGGAACCAGGCTCAACTGGGCTGCCTGTCTGTCTTGCTGTTTCATGTCCTGTTTCTAGCAGCTTCCATGTCTGTGTTTATCTTGGTTAGTTAGTCATGTTTACTGCTCTGAGAATGTGCCCCTCCCTTCCTCGAGACTTTTCCTCCTGTGTGCGATCACCACTTGAGGGATTTCACCTGGGAGGAGGATTCCTGTTTGGCTGCCTATAAGAAGGCTCTTTGGAACTCTGGGAGAATAATAAACCGCTGTCACGGCTGCTGCTGCAGCTGCTGCTCTCTTAGCACAAAGGACCCGCTGTGTTATTGTGTGTGTGTGTGTGTGTGTGTGTGTGTGTGTGTGTGTGTGTGTGTATGAGTTAAATCCGCCTCGGTACTGCGCCACACCTGGACACTTTTCTTTGAATAGTCCTTATGTTTTGGAGATGCCATATCTGTCTAGATCTGAGTTTGGCTGTTGAGGGACCAGCCACAGTGGGATGCACAGACAGGAAACAAGGCGTCTTATCAAGTGACAGGTAGTGGACTTCATAACCAGGTGTGGTGGCTCCTACCTGTCACCCGGAACTTTGGGGAACTTTGGGGACTGAGGCAGGAAGAGTTGCTGCTAGTTTAGGCACTATACAGACTGAGACGCAGACTCGACCTAAGTAAGTAAATTAAACTAATGCTTTCTGCATTTCTTAATTCAACTCAAAGTACTTTCAATATGACTCACATTCCTTTTTTATATTGATTTTTCTTTTCGTTCTTTCTTTTTTTTTTTTTTTTTAAATAAGTGTCCTTGCTGAGCAGGGGTGATGCCTGCCTTTAATCCCAACATTTGAGAGGAAGAGGCAAGCAGATCTTTGAAATGAGCTCAAGGCCAGCCTACTCTATAGAGCTGGTTCCAGAACAGACAGGTCTACACAAAGATACCCTACCCTGTCTCAAAAACAAATGGACAAAAAGTTACCAGTCTCCTAGGTTTCTACTACATTTATTTTTATGTATTTTGTGTGTGTGTTAGGGATGTGTGTGCCATGTCTGGCGACAGTGTTCAGGAGCAGGTTCTTCCCTCCCACTATCTGGGTTCCTAGGGCTGATTGTGGGTTGTCAGATGTTAGCAGCACGCACCTTACCTAAGGGGCCGCCTCACTGGCCAGTAGGGGTGTCTAAATGAAGGAATTCTGTCAGTTCAGAGCTTCTCGGTAACTCCAGCTAGAAACTGAAAATAGCCATCTTATTTATTTGTTTTTGTTATGATTGGTTTTACCTTGTTTGGTTTTTGAGACAAGATCTCACACTGTAGCCCAGGCTAGCCTAGAACTTGTAGCACTCTTTCTTCAGCTGCCTGAGTGCTGACATCACACACTGGCATCACGTGACTCTGCTCTTATGATATGGACCATCGTACAAAGGAAAGCTCTGAGTTGGGGGGCGGGGCCACAGCCAGGCCTTGGTTTGTGGACTTAGATGAGCTTTTATTACTTCGTAATTTTGTCATCTATGGAATTAATCTAAGTTGGCTAACCACCCCAGTCTGCCTGGGTAGAGAGATTTCCTAGGGCACAGGACATTTCCGAAATAAAACCTATGAAGTACATTTAATGAGTGTATCATCTAAAGATAAGATGAAGAGAACAAAAAATGCACAAAGGGTCCCATGCAATGGCCCTGGATGTCACAACTGCCATATCTCTCTCTCTCTCTCTCTCTCTCTCTCTCTCTCTCTCTCTCTCTCTCTCTCACACACACACACACAACCTCATAACATAGTAAAGAGAAAGCACTTTAAATGAAAATACAGTCTATCTCAGGGCATGGGAGGGCAGGTTCAGGAGAGCTGAGGAAACTGGGGGTGAGTGCGTGAGCTGCAGCAAGTGAGGGGTGTAAATCAAGGATATTACATATGTTTGTCTTATTCTTATTTTACAAGGAAACTGAAACATGCTTGTGGATCCCTTAATGTATGCTGTCCACCGTGCCGGGGGCGGGGTGGGCTGCAAGGGGTACGGGGGCGTCTAAGACAGATGGCCTCATTCATCCAGGTCCTGGGTGTGAGAAAACTGACGGGTCCAGTGTGTTTCAGGCGCCCTCTTGTGGCCATGTGCTCAAAAGGCATCCCAGCCATTTCAGCTGCGCAGGCAGAAAGGTAGGTGCCCAGCGCAGGTAGCTTGATTTACCCTCATTCAGTCTACTTCTTCCTGTTCAAGTTCTGTTTCCTGTGCATCAGATTCTGCTGTTCACAGACTAGTTCACTCTCTTCCTCTCTTCCTCTCTTCCTCCCTCCCTCCCTCCCTCCTCTCTTCTTCCCTCCCTCCCTCGCTCCCTCCCTCCCTCCCTCCCTCCCTTCCTTTCGTTTTACTTTTTATAACCTCAAGAGGAAAGCACAGCACAGACATCAGACCACCTGGAGAAGACTGAGGCCCAGAATTTCTATTAGCACAGGACCACGACGTGGGGTGTTTGCTGCTAAGCCTGCAGCCCCCGCTTCCTTTATTAGGTAATACTCTGCAGGAGAACACAGACTTGAACCAGACACCTGCACCAGGCAAAACACATCCAAACCGACAGCTAAGTTAGCTAAGTTACACTAAGTGAATTTTAGCCAGCTTCAGCAGGCGTCACATCCAGTTAACTGGGCTGTAAGGAGGAAGCTAGCAAACCTGCAACCAACTGACTGGCTGATTGTCTAGGCTGGAGCCAACCTAGTCACTTCCAGGCTTCACGTCTGTCTCCTGTGTGTGTTGCTATTATTCAAAGACCCTGTCCTGGGTGGAGGGGTCCTAACTCTGTTACTGCACTTTTCCCAGTTAGACCTGTCAAGGTGTCTTGTTTTGTTTTTTGTTCGCACGTGTTCATGTTTGTGTGTGCGGTGCTGGAGACAGGATCCAGGGCCTCTGCAGTATTGAACTCAGCTGCTGAGTCATACCCACGGAAAGGACGTGGAACTGGGCTGGGTGCCAGCTTGCTGTTCCCTGCTATAACTATGGAGGTTAGCTAGCAGCTGGCCCGAGGAGCATTCTGGGAAGCTGGGTAGTATTGTGGGAGTGCAGTTAACTCCACCGGAGCCTGCCAGGCAATTGCACAGGACACGGGGCAACTGCAGACGCCAGCCCATCCTGCTGGAGTGATCCCATCAGGCACCGAGTGGCACTGGTGGACCATGCTCTGCAGATGACCTCCACTCCCCAGGCGAGCAGAGTCAATCAGTATTTTATTTTATTTTATTTTATTTTATTTTTTAAGAGAGGGTCACATTCTTCAGTGTGGGCTGGTCTAGATCTCACCATTTAGCCCTGGATGGCCTCAAACATCCCATGATCCTCACAGGCGCCAGCCACCACACCTGGCTAGAACAGCCTTTACTGTTGTCCAAGGCCTCTGAGGTTGGGGAGCCCCCACTCCCCAGCTCAGGCTGGCTCATACCTTGGGAAGACTTCAGTGTCCTCTGCAGCAGCTCAGTGCTGAGACGGTAAAAGGACAGAGTGGCTCTCTGCACGTGAGTGTGAACACTGGGGAAGCTTTGGAACTGTCGGTCACCTCTCCTCCCCTGAAGGACAAAGAGAGGTGAGAAAGTAACATCCCTGCAAAAATCTTTTCCTGTTTTAACATGGAGGCTGGGAGGGCGAGGACGGAGCGCTTCATTTATTTCCACTCGTTTCAGCTGCTTTAATGAGCCTTACACCCAGAGCAAAGCACTCACAGGCCATTTGGAGGGTAGATAAGGACCGTTGGTAATGGGCAGAGGTACTTACAACCAGGGCAGGCTGGGACAGTCCTGGAAGGCAACTGCGTCCTCCACAGAGAGCTTTCGAGGTGAGGAGAGCTTCATCAGAGCTGAACACACTATTGCCTCTGGATCCCCCCATTTGGTTTCTGTCCAGATCAGCGGTGACCAGAAAGAGTGGCCATCTGTCCACTGTTTCTTAGGCTCCAGCTGGGGCCAAGCAGGCCTGGCACGTGCCCTCACTACCCTGCTGCTTGGGTCTAGCGCCCCCTTGTGGAGGCTGTGTATAGGATCACGTTAGTCTCTAGTAGTAAGCGGCAGGCTATGGCGCTTTGCAGACTCTAAGTGCCATGGATCAGACCACCACGCTAAAGAGGCACAGGCCAGGGGTCTTGAGCAACACGGCGTTTTCTGGGTTCTGGACGCAGGGCAGCGTGAGATTTCGGGGTGTGCTGACGCTCCGCTCTCTCTGAAGGCACTAAGTAGGTCTCTCTTGGCTTCCGAGAGTTCAGTTCACTGGCCTTCAAATGGAATTCCCCCGGAGTGCTTGTCTACCTCCAAGTCCCCCCTCCATGAAGACATTAGCAAATTAGGGGCCCATTGGTTCCCAGCAGTGCCATATCTACAGTGAGTGGCCCTGTAGGGATGCATTCTGGTCCTGGGAGTTAGGACCTACCTGTGCACGGGATTCTTAGAGACTCCATCACATTACATCCCTCGCCAACTGATAAATGACAAGTCTGAAGCCCAGAGAAGTTAAGTAACCTGGCTGGACAGAGACCAAGGTGGCACTGTGTCACCTGAGGGCTTGTAGAGCAGGCTGCTGTGTCTCCTCTAGCGCACCAGGGCAGCAGGTGTGGGGTAGGGCAGGAGCGTGCACATTTCTGAGAAGTTCTAGTGGACAAACCTGTTGGTACAAGATGAACCTGCAAGTTGCTCGCCCGTCAGCTATCAGGTGGTTGTCACACACAGAAATCAGCGGGAGGCACTAAGCTCATTCCAAGAACTTAGGATTCCATTAGCCTGGGAGGGACCCAGGAATCTACTGTCACAGCTGATTCTGAGCTACATGCTTATGGGTCCCACCTCCCACTGACAGGGTCACACCCCCACTGACAGGGTCCCCAATGCTGGACCGCCCCCAGGAGCTCTGAGCTTACACCTGGATCCACCCTCAAGGAAATTCTCATTCTGGGAGGTGTGCCTTAAATCACTGTTATTTATTTTAGGTACTTGTAGGTGCTCAAGGCTGTACAAAAATTTGAGACCCTCTGCCACAGTGCCAAGGCTAGTAAAAAGCTGCCAGAGGCCTGTCGAGCAAGTCAAGCAAACTGCAAGTATCTTTTCCTCTAGGGCTACAGGGCCCACTGGTGGGCATTCTGCAATTCACGTACGGTCCTCTTGGGCGTCTAGTGCCAGTCAGAGGAGGGGCCACCTTGATTGCCACAGCGCTGCTCGCTATTTAAGGCTGCTACTACTAAGCTTGACCCTTTAAGGCTGCCTGTGCCTTCCAGCCATGCAGTACCCTGTTGCTTCGGCAGGTGGCAGTGTGGTCAGGAAAGTGAGCAGGCCAGATTTCCTGAAGCAGGAAAGAGCTGTAAACCATCACAGTTGGCAATTGGACGAGATGTAGGTCCTGTAGCTGCTTGCTGGGTTTCCCACAGATGCTGTGTTGCAATCCAGGGACAGGACATGAAGCAAACCCTACCATGCTGGGAGGGTCCAAGGCCCCCACTCACCCTGGACCTGCTGAGCTCCAGTGTGCAGAGCAAGGAAGGGAGAGACTGTCCATTGTACCTTCTTGCCTGGCATTGTGACCTAAGTGCCCAATAGTAAACTGTGTGTGTGTGAGAGTGTGTGGCCAGAAATTAGGTTGTATACACTGTGCACAATCACCAGAAACGAGATGTGTACGTGGAGAATTTAGTTCATACTAACTCCTGGCCAGAAATGTTCTATCTTGTCTGGAAACTCAAAAGAACTCCTAAGAGCTCACCCCAACAGTGCCACAGGACAGGCTCACATTTAAGGGGGGGGAATTTATGTGATATTAAAGATAATGACTGAGTGGTGGAGTGGACAGAGAGATGGCTCAACGGCTGAGAGAGCCTGCTACCTCCAAGAGCACACACACACACACAGAAACACACACACAGACACACACATAAGGACGGACACACACAGACACACACAGAAACACACACACAGACACACACAGAAACACACACACAGACACACATACAAGGACACACACACAAGGATACACACACAAGGACACATACAGACACACACACAAGGACACACATACAGACACACACACAAGGGCACACACACACACACACAAGGACACACACACATTTTAATAACTATATATAATTATGTTATATGATGTTAGCTATGGACTTGGTTGTGATATTTGTCAGCTCATTTTACTTTTTAAAATTGATTGTGGTTTTATTTCTCATTTTATAACTGCTTTCATATCCCCCACCTCACATGTTAAGGTTCTGAGCAAAATATGAAAACAGTATCGCCTATAGCAGGGGTTCTCAACTTGTGGGTCATGACCCCTCAGGGAGGTCACGCTATCCTTTGCTGGGGGTCACGTATCAGACAGCCTGCATGCTGATATTTGCATTACGATTCATAACAGCAGCAAAATCACTGTTACGAAGCAGCAACAAGATAATCTTGTGGTTGGCATCAACACAGCACGAGGGACTGTATTTAGAGGGCCACAGCATCAGGAAGGCTGGGAGCCACGGTCCCGCAGCGACTTCCTCTGGTGAACACGGGCACACATTGTGGGTTTCCATGACGTAACTAGCAAGGGGAGGAAGAAAATGCTCAAGGGAGGGAAAGCTGTGGGGAGGAGGCGACCTGGAGCTAAGGGCTGAGTGAGCAAGGAAAGCAACCCCCAGCAACCACTAACCAAGGACAAAGCAGTGAGCCAACTGCCGGTCTTACAGATACACAGAACCTTCTGGCTGTGCTAGTCCTGCTTCCGAGAGCAATGGAGGCACTTGTTTCAGTCAAGTCTTGCTTAAACTATAAGAAGATGAGCTAATTTTCAGTGTCACAAATCCTTGGAACAGAGCCATGGGGTCACAAAAAGCGCAGTACTGGTAGGAGGGGCAGGGGATGAGCCAAACATTTGCTACTGTGGATTTCCAGGATGCTTCTGGTATTGGTTCATGTTTAAAACTGCTGTCACCCCCTGACAGCCAGGCACTTCCTCATTAGCGCAGAGCCAAAGTCCAGCCCCAGGAAACAGTCCACTTCTTTCAGGAAATCCATTTCTAAAATCCCCTGGAAACAAATGCAATGAAAAAGTGAGAGCTTGGAGGGTTTCTCTGTGAATGGCTTTCTTGCCACACTCTTTATAATTATAGCTTCTATAAAGATCTTTGAATTAGAAATTATTTTTAAAAACAAGAAATCTGTAAGATTTAAAATAGAAGCTGGGTCTGGTGGTGCAGTCAGTAGGTACCTGGGGTACAGTCTGGAGGGTCAGAGTTCAAGGTCATCCTCAGGATGTGTATAGCCTGGTCTACATGGGATGATGTTTTGAATGAAAAGCCTAAAAATTAAGACAAAGTTGACGCTCTTTATATTGAAGTATCCCAGACAGACACAGATAGAAAATAAGGATCTCCTGGCACTGGAAACTAGCTTTGCTAAACCTTTATATTGCTATCACAGGGTTTAAGACAGACTGTTAGAGAAAAGCAAAGGGCAGAGGCCACAGGGTCTAGTTTGTCCCATTTCTCTGAAGACTCTCAACTTCTTTGTCCCCTGGACATAGTGCATGAGGAGTCTTCGGATCCTCCCAAGCGCCTCTACCCAATTCAAAGTCTTGGCCAGACAGCTGGGCTCCTCAAGAATACTTAAGAGGCTGTAGCCAAACCAGATTTTTTTTTAACTTTCAATTTTCGCTAAGCAGTAAATTGGGAGTCAGAAACACCCCCAACTTGACTTTCACAATGCTATGCCCAAGTGGCCACAAGCAGTTTCCTGAAAGCCAAAGCCAGCAGGTGACAGTGAACAAAGTAACAACCCGTGGTCAGCAAAGCTCAAAGGGCCAACGATGCAGCAGCGTGGCCCGGTCGAGTATGGCTGTGCTCTGCTGAGCCTCAGATGGGAGACCAGCATGCCCAGATTGGTGACATTTGGACAGGGGCTGCCTGAGCAGCTTCTGCACTGAGTGTTCAGGATGAGTGCTATGGCCATTAAGAGTTAATGACGATGTCTAACAGGAAGCCATTTGCCTGTGCTGACCTCAACTTGGATCAGGTGCTGGGGACAGTTCACCTAGGCCAGGGAGTGGAGGCAGTGTGGCATTGTGAAAGGTAGCAGACCTAGTTCTTAGCCTCCTGGTTGCTTCCCTGCAAGCAGTGCCAAGGTTGGCATGTTTGTTACCTTGTTTGTCAACTTGAGGGGACTTAGGGTCACCTCAGAGACTAACCTGTAAGCCTTCCTGTGAGGGCATTTCCAGAGAGACTTAACTCTGTAGGAAGACACACCCTGGACGTGAACAGCGGCATCTCATCTCTTGGGCTGGCGTCCCAGGATGAGTGAAAAGCCGAAAGCAAGTGGAGCCCCAACACCCATCTCTGTGTGGCCAGCCGCCTCAAGCCCTAGCCACCAAGATGGAATGGACCCTTAAAATGAGCCAAAATAAAGCCGGGCATGGTGGTGCACGCCTTTAATCCCAGCACTCGGGAGGCAGAGGTAGGTGGATGGATGTGAGTTCGAGGCCAGCCTGGTCTACAGAGAGAGTCCAGGACAGCCAAGGCTACACAGAGAGACTCTGTCTCGCAAAACCAAACCAAACCAAAACAAAACAAAACAAAAAATGAGCCAAAATAACTTCTCTAAGTTGATTTTGTCCCAACAGTTGAGAAAAGTAAGACACTCAGTAATTGGCTCCACCCACTGGAAATGGAACGATAGAGTGACTATACTACCCTGGGCAGGGGAGACCAAGTGACCGATGCTGTGAAGGGCTCCACAATGCCTCCACGGATGTGATCGGAGGTGTCACACAGATGGAAGTCCCACTAGCACTATGAGTTGTGACCTCCTCACCTCACCTGTGAAGGAGAGAGAAACCTGTTTTTTAAGATTCCAAGTGCGGAATCGGACCGGTGTTGTGAGAGAATAGGTGAGGTTAATTCACTAGAAGAGCAACCACCTGAAAAACCAGCTGAGTAGATCCCGTGACCAGACTCTGAGAGGAGATATATAAATGAGCCCAGAACTGGAGGCGGGGCTTTTTGGAGACTTGGGATAGATTTGGCTGTTCATCGCTGCACTTCAAGATGTTCCTGGAGAGAACTGCTCAAGGGAAGGCTTCGGGGCTCCGGCTCCTGCTGAGGTTCTGGGTTCTGGTTACCCCAGGTTTCAGTGGAAGAAATCCTGTGGCTCACGCCCGGAGAATCGTTCCTCAGAACTGATATCCTTACGGTTTTGTTATTGTGTCCATTAATCCTCATTTCCTATTGTTTTGGTTAGTCGGGTTATAAGTGATGTATGCTCGGTCACTAAGTTGTTAATAAAATATATTGGTTAAGAAAATTGAGCCTACACACCTGTCCTTCCTAATGGCATGTCAGCATATGAGGTGTCATGCTGTGGGGTCCCTTTGCCTTCTGGACGTGATTCCACAGTTGAAGCAAGAGACAGAAGTGCCTGCAAAGCCTGTTCAGACTAGACACGCTTCACAGCTCTCTTAGTTCTGGGAATTTGGCCTGGATTTCAACCAGGTACTTGCAAAGTCAGGGTGACTGGTAAGCACATGGTAGCCATGCCCAAATGACAGAACTGGTGCGGTGCACACAAATGGATGCCCAGGGAGTTCCGGCCAGCCTGCAGAGTGCAAAGCTTAAAACTAGCGTAACGTTTTCCGCTAAGTTTTCAATCCCCTTGAATCAATTTCCTGAGAGCATTGCCAACCCAAGGAAGCGCACGTCTCCTCCACTTACGGCAGGGCTTTATCCTGACACATCGCACATAGTAACAAATATTCTAAACCAGAAGTGCATGGGAGGCAGCCGACCTCCAGCGTCACAGTGCACCTCAGAGGAGGGCTGCAGCCCTTGGTGATTACCTGGTGGCTCAGAGCTGTGGGGCTCCTGCAGTTGCCCAGGGTCACCATCATTAACTAAGACTGTCATAGTGGAGGGACTGTCTGTTGTCACTACCTGCTCTCTGGAAAGATCTTTTTCCAGGTTATTGATTTGTTTCTATTGGTTGTCATGCAGCCCAGCTATAGTTTTCTGTTTATTTCTATTGTACCGTCCTCTAGCCTTAAACTTTCCAAGCCAGTGGCCATCCTGTCTCTCCTTACAGTTACATTTTTTTTCCATATTGGGAAAATAAAAGCATTTCTTCATGGATCAAATAAGAGAGTATTTTCCAGGAATAGCTGTTGCTTTGGAGGCTTGCTAGGCTTCGCAGATTATCACAGTAAGCACACATATTGTGGAACATTGATGTGAAAAAGACGGACAAGGGGGGAAACTAGAAAACCACTGCTCCACCCAAGCAGGATTTCCCTAGTGCAATTTCATGCCTCAATTAGTTTGTGTCATTGTGTGTGGCTCAATGTCGGGTGAACGTGGTGCACTAAGACCACACGGTCAACCAGGACAGTATGGCCTGACTTTGTGTCTGTTTCTTCAAGGTTTCCAGGGGTCTGGTCAGCGTCCCATGGCCGTGCCTGAAGCCTTGCCTCCAGAACCCTTCTTGTTGGAGTGTTGGCTGACAAACACGTGACTCTCTAAGCCACACAGAAATCTCAATTCCTGTCTAGGAGTTGGGTGGCTGGGTGGGCAAAATGTCCCTCCCCAAGCATGTGTACCTGAGTTTGTGTCCCCAGCATAAAAGTCTGCAATCTGAGAGCAAGAAGTGGGAGATCTTGGGGCAGGACTCACTGGCCAGTCAGTCTAGTTCAAAGGACAGGCTCTGGGCTCAATGAGACCCCACCTCAGATAACAAAGTGAGGGACAGGGGAGGAATATCACAGGAAGTTGGTTTCTGCCCTCTACACCGAATGCATGTAACACACACACACACAGACACCACATACATGCACACAAGAGCATACACACATGCACACACACATGAGCACACACATATAAACACACATATGCATACATGCACTGCACACACATACAAATACACACATACACTGCACATGCATACAAATGTACATACGCATGCCCGTGCGCACACACACACATGCATGCACACACGCATGCGCATGCACACACACGCATGCGCATGCACACACATGCATGCACACACACACACACACACACACATGCATGCACACACACGATGTAAGCATACAATCACTCTAATGTAGCCAGGGAGCAGTGGGTCAGACAACTCCCACTCTCTTGCCCAGCGAACTCACGGTTTTCTACAGCAAAGAGAAAAGGAGCACACGAACCTGCTCCCGAAATGCTTGCTCCAATGCCATGGAAACATGGTTTCCACCTTTGTTTCTGTGAACATATCTCTGTAGTCTCCTGGGCTTGTGCCCGGAGGACTCCACAGCCTACCACGGAGACACCTGCACATCCACGGTTACTGCCATTTGGTTCTCAATAGCAAGTGGGTAGAATCATCCTAGGTGTCCATTGACTGGAGACGGACGGCAAACGAAACCGTGGTTCATATGCACACTGGCGCTTTATTCTGCTGTAAAGAAAAGCAGATATTCAGGAAATGGATGAAAACACAAAATGCTATATTAAGTGAGGTAGCCCAGGCTCCCCGTATGTGTGAACCCTACCTTCTAATTTTAATGTGTTTATGTGGGTGGGTGTGAGCAGAGGACAGGAAATCAGAGGCGGCCCATGCAAGGAATAAAAAGCAATTGCAGGGAGGGATGGAAAGGGCCGGTGGTGGTTTGAATAGGAATGGCCCGTAGGCTCACACGTTTGAAGTTTGGTCGTGAGGGAGTTGGCACTACCCAGAGGCACTGGGAAGTGTGGCCTTGGTGGAGTAGGAAGTGTGTCACAGGGGGTGGGACTTGAGGTTTCAAGGGCCCAAGTCAGGCCCAGTGGCTCTCTCTCTCTCCCTGACAATGTGAACGTAGAACTCTCAGCTCCTTCTCCAGCACCGGGCCTGCCTTCGCGCCACCGTGCGTCCCACCGTGATGATAACGGACTCAACCTCTAAACCGTAAGAAGCACCAGTCAGAGGCTTCCGTTTGTGAGAGCTGCTGTGGTCACGGCGTCTGCTCACAGCAAGAGAACAGTGACTAAGAGAGGCCCTAAGACAGTGGGAGTGGACTGCTGCGGGTGGAGGAATCCACGTGGGTGGCCCAGTAGACAGAAGCGGGGGAGGGGGTGGGGGAGGAAGAGGAGGGCTGAGCAACACGAAAGGACGGACAAAGATGCCCTAGGACCGCCTGTGTTACTTTGAAGGGGATTTCTGTTGTTGAATCCAAGAAGGAAAGAGGTTCTGTTTCCCACTAAATCATTAACACCTGAAGAGGTAGGTGCGGGTCATTAAATACATAGACTGTATCAACTACTCTGATCCCTCCCACTTCCCGCTGACTCACAGGGCCTGCTCTCCCTCTCTCTCTCTCTCTCTCTCTCTCTCTCTCTCTCTCTCTCTCTCTCTCTTTCTGCTCACAAGGAGGCCCCACCCCCTCTAGCGCTTTAAGGGAACGGTCTAAACATCTGTACATGGCAGGACTTTGAGGCCAGTGTTCACAGTGGCTTAGTAGAGCAGAGCCAGGAAGAGTACGGCAACTTCGGTCTTCTTAATGCCAGGAGAATTCTTGAAGGTTATTCACATTATGTTAATATTTTCTGTCTCCATATTCTAAAAATAAGTCAGGTCTAGTATTTTTCATATTGTAAAAGTCATTGAGCATAAGTGTGCAGATTAAAGTTTTCACCATCCTAATAAGAAAGGTGATAAATTCATTGAGAAACATATTGGCTGCTGTCACTCATTTTAATTTAGGACAGAAACTCTAAAAATGTTTAAGACCATTCATCTTTAAAAATGTTGAAAACATATGAAGTAAGATTTCCCAGGGGTCTATTTAAGACAGTAATCTTACCATCTGCGAAGTTACAAGAAATTAAATGTGTGGCCATGTGAATAAACACACACACACACACATTTTATACATGTATGTAAATGCCATGTAAATATAATGATGAATTTTTATTTTGGGAAAAAACAGATTATTGATGTAGCAAACCTTTGGTTAAAAATTCCTAAAGCATTGGCTCTTAGATGGTCCATGAACCATCTGTATCAGAAAACCTGGGGACTTGTTTTTTGTTTGTTTTGTTTTGTTTTCTAAAAAAAGCAAATCTTAATGTTTTAAATTCCCAGAGTGCCTGACTGGGTAGGTTTTAAATATCTATATTTAAAACACAGTATTGGTCAGCATATATATGTATATATGTGTATGCATGTATATAATATATATGTGTGTATACATACACACACACACACACACACACACACACACACACACACACACACACATATCCAGCTGTGTTTGAAAGCCACTATGTTTAAAGTATGTTTGCCCAGTCCTAAGACATGAAAAGCCATACTAGGTGCCCCACAATAATAGTGACCATGGCTACAGCCACTGAGCTATTGTTCTGTCCTATGCCTGTGCAAAGTGTCTCCGAATATCTCCTTGGATGAAATATATAGTTACTGAGAGCCTAGAATTGATTTGACCTTGAGGTCATCTACCTGAAATTGAAAGTGCGCCTTTAACTTCAGGAGAATGTTTTTACACTGCGTAGCGTGTGATCTGTCCTTTAGAAAGTGTACCTCAGGTCCTCACTCTTGCTTCCAGCCATCTTCGGTGGTGGGATGGAAATGCTAGTGTGCCTGTCATTGCCAGGGCGGAGATCAAGACTCTGAAGAACGGTTTCTATCGCTCGTGTGTTGCTTTAGTACCATGGCATGGAGGGGGAAGAGGGGGAAAGGAGGGCTGTGACACAGTAAAATCTCTCAAATAGACAGTTAAGAGACAACACTGAAGATAACAGAAAGTTTATTGTTAAAACACAAAAGAACAGGGTGCAGTTTTGACACGTGAGCTAATAGTCTGCCCTTAACTGTATTATAGATTCCTTTGTTATGTTGATAGAAAGCATTGAAAAAATGCCTCAAAATATATCACAGGAGGGCGGGAGCTAGGCAGACAGAGAGAGTCACTCCTCAACGTAAAACTGGCTGTGTCCCAGTAAGTTGAAAATTCTATGAATTAGAAACTCACTGCAAAAGGAAGCCCACCCACCGGCTCAGCTTAGCAGACCAGCCCAGTGTAGACCCTGGGATGCTCACCGTCCAAGACCAGCACTGGACACAGCAGTGTGCTCCGTCACGGGCATGCAGAGGAACCCAAGTCCACACAAGCACTGACTTCCGGTTGCCTCTGCCCCAGAGCAAAGCGGAAACTCGGTAATTTGAACCACCACCACTCAGACACTAGAGAAAACGGGCTCTGGTAAAGGGCCGTTTCAGCTCGTTTGCCTTACCAGTGTTACTGTGCAACTGTGCTGACACTGTCACCATCCTTACTCCTTATTTTCATGTACAAGGCAGAGTGATTTCCAGTCCTTAATTGTGGGCCACATCCCAAAGGACAATCCTAGGCCATGATCCTTACAATGTGGATGCAGGATCAGCCTGTCAGGGGCCACATCCGTCCGTGATGGCACTGGAGACCCCCCCAACCCCCCCAGCCCCCATGCCCCCCACACCCCACACACACCCACTGCACCTTTCTTCTCTCAGCCACTCTGTTAAACGCTTGTGAGTTTTAAGTCTAAGACGCTGCCGACGCTGCCCTCCACGGCGATGCAGAGGCACTGAGGGACAGAGAGACCCACCACATACCAGTTTCCTCTGCAGACCCAATACCCATGGCAGAAACTGTTTGTTCTGAAGAGCTTTGGAAAGTCTGGGTGTCAAGGATGTTTGCTGCCAGTGCCTTTTGGTTTGTGAATCCATTGATTTTCAGACTGTGTGGCTCTGAGGGCCTCCTGCATTCTTCTGTGCTGAGGTTATGAATATATGTGCAGACGAACCATTACAGTCCATAGGTTTTGAGCCATTTCTTCCCCCATGAGCCAGCACTGAGCTAGGTCTAATCACCAGCGTCTCCAAGGCTCTCAGCCAGGGAAATCAGAGCTGATGCTTGAGGACACTAAAGCGACTTCCTCTACCCATCCATGCAGCTTGTGCTACTGAGATGTGAGTTGAAGATTGGCCAGCCATTCGCTCAGAAAACCTGCGTTAAGCATAAACCGTGAGCCCGATGCTGGTCTAGACACTTAGAACCACAAGGGAGTAAGTCACCCACTGAGCGGCCCAGGATATATTCTGAATGTTCCCGCTTCTTGCCTGCTAGAACTTGTCTCCTGGGAATTGTCACAGGCTGTTCAGCAGAGTCACCCTTCAGCCCATGGTGAGTTTTTACACCTGGGCTGAGCGGGCTTCAACATGGCTTGAGTTCTGCAGAAGAGCCAGCATCCTCCTGCGCCATCTCTCCTGGGTTTGCACCCCTCCGCTTCACTCGTGTGCTGGCTGCCTGGCCCTGACCGTGTGCGGCTCCTGTTCTTTATGCTCCATTGGTCCCCGAGTGTCCACCTGGGATTGCTGCTCTTAAGTCTTTCCGAGCTCCAAGTGCTCGGGTACTCGGAGCATATCCCGAGCTATCCGAATGACAGTGAAAAATCAACTCATGAGAGTGTTCCCATGTGAAATTTTGAAGCCAAAAAGGCCAGCGACTGGCTTAGTGACTCTTAAGCTGGTTCTAAAACTGACTGCATTGTAGGCAGCGGGTAAAGCGAATGTTTTCTTTGCATGGGCGCAGCTGTACCATGGACCCCAGTGCCTCAGCCCCACGGGAACAACAAAGTTTCACCTTGGGTGAGGCTCGGAGAGATGGCAAAGCCATCCTCAGACTGAGGAGGAATGCTGGCAGTGTGTGCAGAGAATGCCCACCACAGCTTTCCCGCCTGGAGGGTTATGCCCTGACACCTGTTCCCCACAGAGGCTGCCCTGTTGAGACCAGCCAAGCCTGCCTCCTTGTTCAGCTGTGTAACGTAAACCCTGCTCCTTGGTTATCTGTGTGCAACAACCCACCTTCCCACGCAACTGTGTGTTTCTGGGGTGCTGAGACTCCTCTGAGGGCCCAGACTACCTGATCTCAGCATGCATCTGTGTGTGTGTGTGTGTGTGTGAGAGAGAGAGAGAGAGAGAGAGAGAGAGAGAGAGAGAGAGAGAGAGGAGAGGGAGAGGGAGAGGGAGAGGGAGAGGGAGAGGGAGAGGGAGAGGGAGAGGGAGAGGGAGAGGGAGAGGGAGAGGGAGAGAGACTTCTTCATCCCCTAGCCCTTTCTAGTCAGGGTTCCAGTTTCCAAGCCGTGTGAGGACTTGGCAATCAGTCATGGGGAAATCAAGCCAATTTGTTGGTGTTGGTAAAATTGTGCCTGGTGGCTCAGGGGAGACGAGGTCTTGGTTTATTTTGGGGGAAGGTTGTGGAGGGTCTTGTATCTTGTTCTTTTCTGGTGTTGCCTACTGTACCGAGGTCTCCCATGCTCCCCTTAACTCCTCTGAGAAGAGGAGCCCCGCCCCTCGCCTTTTGAAGTCCTCCCTAGTCATTTGGTCCCACAGTCAGCATTTCCATCTCGTGGAGTCAAACAATTCATTTGGCTTTCTTGTCGATCTCCCCTCTCTGAACCCATCCCGGCCATAGTCGGCATCACCCGTTCATCTATTAAACACTTATTGATTTAGTTATTAAACACTCTCCCCTGCTCCAGGCCTTCCCAAGTTAGCATCTAATTGCATATTGTAGAGTTTAATGCTAGCTGTGCTGTATTCATCTTGCCTCTTTAGCAAAAGGTCCATCTTCTACAGCTGAGGCTACAGCTTAGCCCTGTGCACATTTTAAAAGTCATTCACTTTGATGAAAACTCAGACAACTGTCGGTTGACAAATGCCAGTAATAACAGGATGGCTCTTCCTAGTTCTGTCTGACTAGCGGCCAGCTCAGCGCCTACACTGCAGGTCAAATACAAGGATGCATCGTCAAATCCTTGTTGTAGCACTTTTACACCAAAGAGTTAGAGCAGCAACAGTTCTCAGCCTATGGGCTGCAGCCCCTTTGGGGGTCATATATTACATATCCTGTATGTCAGATATCTACAATTCATAACCATAGCAAAAATACAGTTATGAGGCAGCAATGAAATATTTTTATGGTTGGGGGGTGGTCACCACAACATGGGGAACTGTATTAAAGGGCCGCAGCATTAGGAAGGCTGAGCACCACTGAATTCAGATGTCGGCGCCACTCTCTGACTACACGGGCCAAAGACACACAGGCTGCCCTCCAGGTGAGGTCATCCTCAAGGACTGTTTCAGTGTTCACATGATTAAATGCAGAGTCATGCCCTTAGATGGGGTTACATGTGTTAGGATTCTGCTTCTGTCTGCCTACCTGTGATGTCACTGCTTACCTGCCACAGGGGTGTGGCCCTGCCCTGGGCCATATAAAAGACAAACCTCCACGTGTCTGGCTCTCTCTACTCTTTCTCTTTTCTCTTTCTCCTCTCTCTCTCTCTCTCTATATATATATATATAGAGAGAGAGATAGATAGATAGATAGATATAGATATAGATATATAGATAGATAGATATAGATATAGATATAGATATAGATATCTTCCTGGTACCTTGTGTTCTATCATCTGCCTTTAATTTTTATATATAACAACATGGTCATTGTGTTTCTGGTTCCCCCCTAGCCCTTTAGTGTTGTTATGTGAAGACTTTCCAAAATATGTCTCCCTTACTCGGTGAGAGGCTGTCACCTTGCAAGTTTCCCCAGCTATGCTTGGATCAGCCATCATCACCACCACCATCATCATCACCACCACCATCATCATCACCATCATCATCACCACCATCATTATCACCATCATCATCATCACCATCATCATCACCATCACCATCACCATCACCATCACCATCTTCATCATCACTAGCACTTAATATCTCAGCACCCACAGGGGGAAGAAACTAGAGCTTGCTGGAGAAGGAACTCCGGGGAGAGCTGGTGTCCTTTTTCATCCTAGGTCATCCTTTGGTGGTCATTTGTTCAGTACCAATTACAGATGTGCCTGTGGGGCTAGGGTGGGGACATCTTCCCACCCCATGCAGCCGGCAGAAGGGGACTAGATCTGCATGGATCCTAAAATGCCAGTTTTCAGAGCCAGGGGTGATGTTCCGCCTTGTGGTGTAACTGAAGACACAGGAAGAGGGCAAAGGAGGTGGCCTGTCCCCTGGACGCTTCTTTAAGCTCAAGATCCAGGAGGAGGAGGTTGTACTTGACTCCAGAGTCCTTTGAAAAAAGTTTTACTCTCCAAGTCTTTAAAACAGAGGCAAATGTTGCACTGAGTCTTTCAGGGGCTTCTAATCTATTTGGGGACACTCCAAAACATTTCGAGCCCAAGTCTTTCTAGACTAAGGCGTCACATTGGACACAGTTGCACAGGGTCCTCTGTGTTTACTTCTATGTGTACCATCTTTCTGTGCAAATAGATGCACACAAACACCTTTTATCTCGATAAAGAAAGCTCTGGTCTATTCATAGGAAAATAGTTAGGTCAGGCTTTCTGGGCTTTTTGTTTGTGCTCTGTGGGGTGCCTAATAGCACTGCAGGGGCAGGCATCCAATGTCACGCCAGCCACCTACAGCACGCAGGGCGCCAGAGGCAGAGAAGAGAGCGCTAATTAGAGGGTGTCAGGGAGGAGGAGAGAAGGGACAAAAAAAATTCATGAAGATGGAAAATAAAGGGGGGGTGGGCTTCCCAGTTTTTTTTTTTCAATTTATGGGAATTCTATGCTTTTGGACCACACTCAATTCAAATAATATTCTCAGGTTCCACAGTTGGTGGAGAAGGACCAAGCTGGGGAGGATGGATGAGTTATCTTCTGTGTGTCAGCCTTCTGCCTATGTAGGCAATGTCTACCTTCTCTGGCCATACTCTGTCACGACACTCATTCCTGGCTAGCCACTGACAAAGCCTTCCTGAAGATTCCTCAGTGTCAGCAAGCTGCTCCACACATCATCCAGTTGTCTGCCTAAGAGCCCTGGGAATGTTGCTTCTTACAGACATGCTCCCCCCTGCCCCCCACCCCACGGTTGACCAAGGGGAGCATTATTGTCAGAGCCATTAGGTTATAATCACTCATGACTTGGAGGGTCCCAGGTTTTCCATTGGCTTTTCACCCCTGGGACTTTCTGCCTGCAGTTACATCTTCTCTTTTCCCAACTCTGTTAAAAAAAAAAAAAACTGAACAGAAGCTTTAAAAATACCAGCACTGGAGTCCTGCTTAGACCGGTAACAGCAGAACCAGGCGAGGGGGGGGGGGGGCAGGCTCTGGTCTCTTACAGCCATCCCCAGGTGACTTCAGGCCTCAGCTTGGTCCTGAGCAGGTGGCACCTGGGCTTCGGGTGCCTGTGAGCAGCAGGCTCACGTGGGCTGCCTGTCACTCACATTTCAGGACTGAAACACAGCAGTCACCCCTGAGCTGTAGTCCTGGCCTACCAGGTATTTGACCTTCATAGAAGGTCGCTTGAGTCTCCTTGGACAGAAAGCGGTTACCTCCTTGGCTATCTCCTCCTCTGACAATCAGCGATGCTCTATTTTAAGGAGACAGGAGAGACACCCATTTAAATTGCTTCCAGAGCTAATTTCAAACATTGTTTTCTTCCCTTTGGAGGCACAATATTTTTACCGAAATACTTGATCTTAATTTGTTTCACTTTTTCCAAATGCGTTTCCTCCCATAAAAGACCAAATCCCCAAAATCTCACTCTATTTTTGGAAAAACACACACACAAACACACACACCAAGGGCTCTGGGTACCACATTGACACCTGTAAGCCACCTTAGTGTGGAGACTTGCTTGACTTTCAAAAAGATTCAGTGGCAGACTATGTTCCACGGGGCTATTGGGGCCCCCGGTGTCACTGCGAATGTCCGTTCTCTTTCCTTTGGACGCCTCTTTCCAGTTGCCCACAGCTGTCACCTGCATAGGGAGGCACTGTGTGCTGAGAAGTGAATACGGATGAAAATGCCTCCTCACCAGCCTGCCCTTCACACTTCCTGCTTCCCAGTCTCCCTCCCCCTGTCCTGCCCACGGCCCCCCCACCCCCACCCCACTTTTCACCCCCTACTCCTGGGGTCCAGGGAGACAAACATGCAGTGCTCACTCGTCCTTCAACTAGGCTTTCCGGATCTGCACTCTACAGACACCCAAGCAGCTCCCTTCTCTCTGTAGCTAGCAGCCCCTGTTCCCTGAGCCACCCCCCTCCCCTCCCCGACACCCCCCACCCCCTACCCCCACCTCCCACCCCATTCCTGCTCTCTTGTGTCCCTTCACCTTCCTCCTGACCCAACCTGTAACCTTTGTCCAAGTCCTTCTCACGCCCTCCCAGCAAAGTTAAAACACTTTCCATCCTTCACACTTATACGGTCTATGAAAATGCTTTCTCCCCTGGACCCAACAACGTGAAGGGCTTAGAAATGCTGACACACAACCATTTAACACCCACCACGTTGCTGCTGCTCCATCACTAACCCTTCAACAGCTCCCGTAGAACAAGCCCAAATAAAGCCCACGGCTGTGACAGCTGTGACGGCTATGACAGCTGTGATGGCTGTGACGGCTGTGACGGCTGTGACGGCTGTGACGGCTGTGACGGCTGTGATGGCTGTGACGGCTGTGATGGGCGCCCCTGCTTCCATGTTTAGCCACGGCAAGCACTTCTCTGGCGCCAGCTCTTAGACCCAACACCCTGCAAACCCCACTCAATTTTATTTGTTAGATTGTGTCCAGCCTTCAAGTGTATCTCAGAGTTAGCTTCTTTACTGAAACTTTAAAAGATTCTAACTACATGCACATTTCTTTTTTTCTAACTGGCCTGTGAACTAACTTCAAACTTCCCGCCTCTCTCGCTGGCCTCCCAGCGCCCTCTTCCTCCGTGGCTTGCTTCCCTTTGTCTCTCCACTTCCGCCTTCCCCTTCCTTTGTGGCAGTCAAAGTCTGAAAGGATTCAGAAGTAGAGGGCATTGCGGCCAGCTGGGATCCCACCTGTGCTCTTGGTTTTGTCCGCTTTTACGGGAGTCAGCCAGAATCTTACTTTCCTTGTCAACAGGTCTCAATCCTGTGTTTTGTCTTCATTACAGTTTCTTTTCTGTTGTGAAAAACTACACTGTCGGCAACTTTGGGGGAGAAAGCGTTTGCTTTGGCTACAATTCCAGGCTACAGCAGAGGAACCAAGGCCGTGGGTGCTTTAGACAGTCAGTCACATGACACCCACAGCCACGGCAGAGGGAGGTGAGAGCGTGCACACTGCGTTTCTATACCCGTGGTGCAGTGCTGGGTGCAACCCCAGGGAACGGCGCTACTCGGGGTCATCTCGCGGCCATCTGGGTCCTCTACCGTCAATGACCAACATGGCCCGCACGGTCCCTCACTGAACTCCTCTTCCCAAATGGTGTACTGTAACAGTGAAACCAGCCACCATGGTCTTGGTGCACAGAGGAGTGTCTTAGTCACTGTAAGAACCCTCCAGGATAGAAATAACACATTTATAATGTTTCTCAGATTTTCATCATGTATCCTAGTTAAGAAATACAGATCTCACTTAATTTTGACAGTAGAGAGATCATAGTGACCTGTCTTAATTTTTATGAGCTGTATGTCTCCTCTAAAATGAAGATTTAGTACCAAGACTACAAAACACAGAACCCTGTTACTCATGTGAGCTGGCAGCTGGCATTTCACTTATTTGTATCTTCTTGTACTTTGACATGTTCCCAGTTGGCATAAACCCTGCCAGGTCTTCCTCCAATGAGTCATCTGTGTTTAAACACTTAAAGCCTTGCGTCAAGCCACTTGCTTGTCAAGCCTCACTAAGACACTGGCTCAGGAGTCAGAGCATGACCAAACGGCGTGTAAAGTGCCTGAGAAACTTGACTTCCCTGCCAGCCAAAAAGGAGAATGTGTTGTCCATGGAACAAGGTTTACTGTGCAGTAGCCCCTGCAGGCTGGTGCGCATGTGGAACCCACGTGAGTTCACACAAACATGAACGCAGGCCCCATTGTCCCTCATGCTCAGCTCGTGTCCTGGTGCCAAGAGAGACTGATCCAAAGTCTTAGGAGTCCCCAAGCTCTCTGGATCCGCTTGGCCCTGTCCCGTGGGGAACAGCGTAAGGTCATGAGGGAAGGAGGTGACTTGAGATGGTAACTCTGGCTTCCTCCCTGTCTCCATGGTTTTGCTAGGACCTCCTTCAGCTACTGTTAGCTCGGCTCCCTCTGGCCTTAGGAACCCCTTCTCCAGCGTACCTGTGGGCCTTGGGCTGGAAGGCCGCTAGCTTGTCATTTCCTTCATCCCGAAGGCATTTCCACGGTCTCCGACTGAAACATAACTCAAGGTCCTTAAGTTTGGGTCCGTCACCTGTTTTCTAAATACTGACTGACTCACAACCTGACAAGGCTGTGGCTCTGTCTCTTGAAGTATTTAACCATCAAATAGCTGACCAAAAGCTGACACCCAACTGAGGTCATTAAGTCTTTCCAAATTCAAATAGGTTCTAATTAAAGACCCCACCAGAGCTCACAAGGAAATGTCTGGAGAAGAGAAAAAATTTCCCCTCTGAGTGGATTTCAGAGACTCAAGTGCACGTATGGCTGAGAAGACGAAGACACTGCTCTCACAGGTATTGAAGAGAAACTGTCCCAAGTGAGAAGCTGGAAGCTGGCAGCGCGTGATTGGCCAGGGGAAGCTGCCACTCTTCCACACTGAGGAGATGGCTGCAAAGTGGAGTCTTCATTCTGGCCTTAATTGCGTGGCGGGGTCTTCATGGACTCTCAGTCTAATGTGCATAGATACAGAAATTACCCAGCAATCTGGAAGCTTAAAAAAAAGGGGGGGAAAGAAAGAAAAGAAAAGAAAAATGGCAGTAATTAAATGACAAAAAAACTATATTCAAATAAAATTAAGGGTTTGACTTAAAGCCATGGGGGGCATCTCCCTTTGTTTCATCCTCTACGGCATTTAAAGGAGAATGAGACAAAGTGAGCATTCTGGAAGAACCTGAACACTGACAATTGGCCCCATCCACACGGAAAGGACTGCTGGTCCAAGGTCCCCTGTGTGCCCGGCTCATCTATCATGGCTGCATTTTTATACCTTATACAAATGATGCAGGGGAAGATGTTCATGATCCTGGAAGAAAGAAGAACTTCAGAGCTTAGCTGTATCTTCTTTAAAGATTCTGTCACCGTGATAAAATACCACAACTAAAAGCACCTTGAAAAAGAAAGGTATTATTTCTGGCTTACAAGTCTCAGGTCACACTCTAGTGCTGAGGGAAATCAGCAGGAACTGGAGGCAGGAACTGAAGCAGTGGCCACGGAGAACTGGGCTTATTGGCTTGTTCACCATGGATTGCCCAATCTATCCAGCCCCCGTTTTTTGTCAATGTTTCAAATAGCAAACTTGAGGATTACACTTACCTTGATGTGGTTCCCAGCAACGTTACTGTTTCCTCAAGTGTTTGTTGGCTGTTGAAATCCTTTTCTTTTTTTATAATCTTGTCTTGGAGCTAGTGACCCCTGTAACTTTGGCTTGTGTTCTTTTACTGGAAGACTTCTGCTGAATTCTCACCCTTTTCAGTTATATGTATCATAAACTTATCTTAGGAAAAAGTGTAGGATCTAAGTGCCTTGTGGTATTACAAATGACACTCGATTCTAGGGTCAGCCCCAGGTTTTGTCAAAGGGAGATGTAAGCCTGTGGTGATGTGTATCGTGGTATAATCTATAACAAAGCAAGCTGCAGCCCTCTGGATGCAAGACCTGAGGCACTAAGGAGAGAGATCTTGAGTGCACACCAAAAGCAGGAACTGAGACTCTGTTGGAGAGGAGGTCAAGGGTCATAAGTCAGGGGGCAACCCGGGAACTTACAGGACAGTAGCAGAGGGGTTCCAGAAAATGTATCAATTGGGTTCTGATGTGGACTCTCTCATGGGTAGGATGACTCCCTGGTAGGATGGCTTCTAAATGGCTTTCAGGACCTAGGTCAGACGGCGACTCCCTGCCTATCAGCCCAGAACCACAGCAGAGGGGACAGAAAAGAGACAGGGCTTGAGGAAAGCCCTGGTGGCCAGCAGCTCTCTCCATTGGAATCACTAATGGCTTTACACCGATTGCCAATTACATTACAAGTGAGGAAGGCTGGAGCCCGCCAGGGCTCTCCGCACCACAGGCAGGCTATGGCGACAGGCCTCCATCTCCGCACCACAGGCAGGCTGCGGCGCCAGGCCTCCATCTCCGCACCACAGGCAGGCTGCGGCGCCAGGCCTCCATCTCCGCACCACAGGCAGGCTGCGGCGCCAGGCCTCCATCTCCGCACCACAGGCAGGCTGCGGCGCCAGGCCTCCATCTCCGCACCACAGGCAGGCTATGGTGCCAGGCCTCCATCTCCGCACCACAGGCAGGCTGCGGCGCCAGGCCTCCATCTCCGCACCACAGGCAGGCTGCGGCACCAGGCCTCCATCTCTGCATCACAGGCAGGCTGCGGCGCCAGGCCTCCAACCAGCACCAGATATCACTTGGCTCAGGACTGCTCTGTGCAGACAGCAACCAGCAAATACTAAAACCAGAGGGCGTGCATGTTGCCCTCTGTCCTTCCAATTCTTACTCCTCAGATTGTCAAGCAGAAGGCAGTACAGACTTGTAAGAGACAAAACGACCTTCATGTAAGGAACAGGAGAGAGGAAATCCTTAGCGTACAAGGACGGCCATTGAGAGGATGGACCGATAGGAGCAATATTGCAACATTGGCCCTGTGTGGTGCCGTGGAGTCAACTAAGCACCTGGTGTTAACATCTCAGCAGATACGTCTAAGCTGCAAAGCAATTAGATGTAAGACTCCCCATCTCCCAAATGAACGTCTCTGCTTTTCAGCTACTTCATATCCAAACAAAACTGCGTGTGGTGCTCATCTCACTTGGGCAAAGAATCAGGATCTCATGAGTCAAGTGAGAAAATGTAATAAAGTCAGTGTGTGCACATTCACTGCCGCAGTGCAGGACATAAGACGCCTCCTGCCCTCACTGCTGCCACCAATGCACTCCTCCTTCCCTTCCTTGTAAGACAGTCTCCAGCTGCTGGCTTCCTCCTCTTCCTCTTCCTCTTCCTCCTCTTCTTCTTCTTCTTCTGCTGCTGCTGATTTATGTAGTTATTTTATGTATGAGTGCTCTTTCTGCATATACACACACATGCCAGAAGAGGGCATCAGATCCCAGTATAGATGGTTCCAAACCACCATGTGGTTGCTGGGAGTTGAACTCAGGACCTCTGGAAGAACAGACAGTGCTCTTAACCACTGAGCCATCTTCCAGCCTTCCAGCCTTCTTTTTGATGACACACACCTGTGGTGTAGATGCAAAGCAGGGGGTGTATTGACTGGCAAAGCATGCTGTGAACATCTAAGTAAGTATGCTAACACGTAAGTGAGATGCTGGTCCCACAGTGTTGATTAACCCAGAAACCTTCGTCCTCTTATTCTGTCTTGTGCTACCTTCCTTTTCCCATCTACCTATCCTCAGAAGACATTTTGGAAGACAAACAAAAGCAGATCAGAAAAGTCCCAGCTTTCTTTTTGGCAGCATCAAGAGACTGTTATCCCAGAGGCAGGCAATGGTGTCAGAGATGTTGGGGGGGGGGGGGGGGCGGGCAGGTGAGAGGAGAAACAATCAGTCTCCCAGGAAGTGAACTAGCGAGCGAATGTTAGAGGATGTTTCCTGCTTTCACCAGCATTTAGGACAACAGGCAAACAACTTCTTGAGTTTGCATGAAAATCCAAGCACAACAAATGCCTAACTGCCCCGCTGACATTCACCTCTGCAATCCTAGTAAGGGAGCTTTTCTAGGAGATGATTGGGTCCCCAGCAAGGAGCTGACAATCACCATGGTGTAAACAGGCTTACTGGGGGTGTTACTGGGTTGCAGTGTCGGGACTTTCTCCTTTGTTGCAATTTAAAGGAGGATTTACTTTTGGCAACATTTTATGTGTCTATTTTTGGTAAGGAATCCACAAGAATCCAACTCTCCATCAGGTTTTCAGTTATTTCAATCAAGGCACCCACAAAATGTATCTCCCTTTTGCCGTTTTCTCCTGTGTATCCTTATGTAGAGTCTTATCTCCATTAATAAAAAGTGCCAAAGGTGTGAGGGAGGCCGAGGATGCACTGCTGCCACTGTGGGAGGAAAGGTCAGGTGACAGCAGCCACACATGTGCCGTATCAACTGTCCATCAGAACAGCCCGGGGACCTCTCAGGACTGAAGGACACGCGAGCCCCAGCACATGCGCCCCTTATGCACCTGGCAGGCTGGCCCAGCAGGAGGTCGACCAGTTGGCTCTGATCTCCATCAAGTTTGAGGGGAAACAGCCCTGCCATTGGTATCCTCACACCTTCCGCAAGGCCTCTGCATTGTCTTCCCTTCTCTGTGCGATAACTTCTGCTTGGTTTCTGTGACGCAAAGGCTAGGTACTTATTTCACTCCTGGACCTTCATCTCCAGTCACAACAGATAAGGCAGTTTTTTGGCTTCCTGTGCTGGGATTCTACAGATCTCAGACTACACTGTTTCTGGGACATTGCAGAATCAATCCTTTGAGCAAAATAATAATACCCCAACCCAGAGAGCTAAGGAGCAATAGAAAGTCTTTAAGAGAGATGAGCAATGTTATCTTATCAATCTCCACAGTACCACACATACAATATTCAAAGTCTTAAGACAATTTGTTTGTTTTATTAAAAATCCAAGTTTCTTGGAATTTTTATTACTTGATATCCTGATGGCAACTCATCTATAAATCTCAAGTACAGTATTACTGAAATCTGACATTTGATTGCCATAAAATCCTACAGATAAATAAATGTGCAAAGTCCTCTGCCTTCCTTGCCCATCACAGTTCACTCTGCTCTTTCACCAGCAAACCTTCTGCTCCTTGCAGGACAATTGGAGCCACAGTCTCCACACCAAACTCATGGGGACCACATTGTGAATATTATCAGGAGCTCTGAAGCAAGAAGCATACGTATTCACACAGAGTGGAGTTGAGGCTGTAAGCAGCCATGTGCTGGCCAAATTAAAATATTTTCCGGTATAAGACAACCCCTGACTTTAAATTTTCCAGTTAAAATAGAGACTCCAAAAGTCAGTAAAGGGCTGGAGGGAAGGCTCAGCAGCTAAAAGCTGGATTCATAACCAAAATGACGAAGTCATGAAAAAGAAGAGTTTCCGCTATATAAGTACCAAAAATTTCCCTAGAGAGAAAGTCACTACGAAAACATCCAAAGATAATAACAAATACTTGGGAAGAAAATTGGGTAAACATTTGTTTAAAAGGAGCTTTTACAAATGAGTGAGGACTCTTACCAAAAAGTACCATGTAGGGGCTGGGGCAGTACAGGGGCTGAGGCAGTGCAGGGGGCAGTGCAGGGGGGCAGTGCAGGGGCTGGGGCAGTGCAGGGGCTGAGGCAGTGCAGGGGCTGAGGCAGTGCAGGGGCTGGGGCAGTGCAGGGGGCAGTGCAGGGGGGCAGTGCAGGGGCTGGGGCAGTGCAGGAGCTGAGGCAGTGCAGGGGCTGAGGCAGTGCAGGGGCTGGGGCAGTGCAGGGGGCAGTGCAGGGGGGCAGTGCAGGGGCTGGGGCAGTGCAGGGGGCAGTGCAGGGGCTGGGGCAGTGCAGGGGCTGAGGCAGTGCAGGGGCTGGGGCAGTGCAGGGGCTGGGGCAGTGCAGGAGCTGGGGCAGTGCAGGGGCTGGGGCAGTGCAGGGGGCAGTGCAGGGGCTGGGGCAGTGCAGGGGCTGAGGCAGTGCAGGGGCTGAGGCAGTGCAGGGGCTGAGGCAGTGCAGGGGCTGGGGCAGTGCAGGAGCTGGGGCAGTGCAGGGGCTGGGGCAGTGCAGGGGGCAGTGCAGGGGCTGGGGCAGTGCAGGGGCTGGGGCAGTGCAGGGGCTGGGGCAGTGCAGGGGGGCAGTGCAGGGGCTGGGGCAGTGCAGGAGCTGGGGCAGTGCAGGGGCTGGGGCAGTGCAGGAGCTGGGGCAGTGCAGGGGCTGGGGCAGTGCAGGGGCTGGGGCAGTGCAGGGGCTGAGGCAGTGCAGGGGCTGGGGCAGTGCAGGGGGGCAGTGCAGGGGCTGGGGCAGTGCAGGAGCTGGGGCAGTGCAGGGGCTGGGGCAGTGCAGGGAGACAGTGCAGGGGCTGGGGCAGTGCAGAGGACAGTGCAGGGGCTGGGGCAGTGCAGGGGGACAGTGCAGGGGCTGGGGCAGTGCAGGGGGGCAGTGCAGGGGCTGGGGCAGTGCAGGGGCTGGGGCAGTGCAGAGGCTAGGGCAGTGCAGGAGCTGGGGCAGTGCAGGAGCAAGGGCTGTGTATGGCCCAGGGCAGTGCAGGGGGCAGTGCAGGGGCTGGGGCAGTGCAGAGGCTAGGGCAGTGCAGGAGCTGGGGCAGTGCAGGGGCTGGGGCAGTGCAGGGGCTGGGGCAGTGCAGGGGCTGGGGCAGTGCAGGGGCTGGGGCAGTGCAGGGGCTGGGGCAGTGCAGGGGCTGGGGTAGTGGCTCAGTGCTCAGGAGCACATGCTGACATGTTCTTGCAGAGGACCAGGGTTCAGTTCCCAGTATCACGTGCTTGCTTAACCCATAGAATTCCAGTTCCAGGAACTCTGCTGCCCTCTGCTGGCCTCCTGAGCACTGCGTTTACACATGTGCAGGGGAAACGTTAATATAAGACCAAAAATAAATAAGCATATCAAGTGAGCAAACAGTCTGAGACAAAGGGTTGCACATGTTTTTAAAGTATGAAAAGATTTTCCCTCTTTTTTTGCAAGATTAACTGTGGGTAAAAAAGTCAGCTGACAGATTGGTAAAGTTAAACCATACAGTAGCCATGGTTTAATGAGTTTCCTTATAATTATAGTCACAAAAATGAAAATATATGTGAAAAGGTTTTCCCCATAGTTTTATTTTCAAAAGATTGAGAATGCAAACAAACTACTTGTCGGTGGGAGACTTGGTAAATAAACGAAAATTCATCTATGGACCAAAATAATCTATAAATGTTAAAAGAGGTAGTTATACAAGTGGTGACATTGAAAAATATACCCATTGGCTCTTAATCCTGAAAACTGCCAACTACAGGCCAGGGTTGAGCTGTGATTGTACCTGTGTATATGTTGGTGTGAGCATACGAAATGTCTGCAACAGCACGCCCTGCATTTCCACCAGTAGCTCCCTGGAAGGAGGCAAACAGAAGGAATGGATAGTTTATAGAATTCTGTGCACTCTTTGGTATATTTACAATAGGCATATATTTAATAATATACATTTGCTAACTTAAGATCAATGCACCTTTCTTGCAAGTCAAGGATGGAGACGATGCCTGTCGTAGACTTACAACTGAGCACAAATAGAGCTGGGCCTGAAGATGTGGAAAAAGCCTTCCTCTGCAAGAAACCCTTCTTTGCAATGGTCACTTCATCGTTCATTTGCAAGATTTGTATCCTTTTTCTTCCTTAAAAAAATTTTTTTTGAGAGGACGGGGCCTCACATAGACAAGTCTGGCCTTGTTACTTTCGTGACCACAAGCAACTTAGATCCATATTCTACTCCACAGTTCATCATCCAAGGAAGTCAGAGCAAGAACGGAAGGCAAGGAAGAAACCTAAAGCCAGGAACTGAAAATGGAGACCTTGGATGAACATTGCTGACTTACTTGCTCCTCATAGCTCGTGTTCCTCATAGCTCGTGTTCCTCATAGCTCATGCTCCTCATGGCTCGTGCTCCTCATAGCTCGTTCAGCCTATTAACACATCCAGAACAACTCACCCAGGAGTGTCACTGCCCCCTCTAGTACGCACTCACCCTCACTCAGTCATTACTCACAGGCCAATCAGACAGGAGCACTTTCTCAGCTGAGGCTCCCTCATACTAAATGTCTCTAACAAGTGTCAGGTTGACATAAAAATTACCCAGCACAGTTTACCTCCTGTCAATTTGACACAAACACATTCCTGTTAATCTATAACCTTTCTTTTCTTGTTTATCCCCAAGATCTCAATATTAATATCACAATATAAAGTATTTCCACATCTAAAAGTCCCACAGTCTTTAAAAAGTTTGATCACCTTAGAGGTTCAATCTCTTTAAAATATCCAGTCCCTTTCAAAGTTCCAGGCCTCTTTAAAATATCCAAAGCTCTTTTAAAACGCCCAAAGCCTCTCTAATATATCCCACACTCTCTCTAAATCCCCAAAGCCTGCCTAAAATTTCAAAATCTTTTAACTGAGGCATAGTGTACAATAAAAATAAAGCTCTATTTACTTCTTATTTCAAAAAGAAAGGGCCAGGGCACAGTTACAATGAGATAAAAGCAAACTAAAATGCCGCTGTATAAAGCTCGGTGTCACAGTTCTGGGGTCCAAAAGCTTGGATACTTGGTTCAGCTCTGCCATGCACAGCACACAGCTTGTCTCACAGGGGCAGGCCAGCTCCACTCCACGGCAGCTGAAGTTCTCGATGGCCATCCCATAGTATTAACATCTCCAAAATACTGGGCCTCTGCTGCAAAGGGCTTGCACCTTCACCAGTGGTTTCCCCTGAGCTCTTTTCAGGGTCTCTGACCCTGGTAGGTGGTACCAAGCCTCAGCTGGTCTCCAGAAACCCTTCAAGCCTTAAACTCCAACTCACCATGTAGCTCAGGCTGGTCGTGAACTTTCTGGTCCACCTATGATTACGGACATGTAATGAGAACGTGAGTCAGTGAATTCAAGCCATTCCACAAAAAAAGATTCTAGCCTAAAATAAAAAAAAATACTCAAAAAGGATTTTACAGTATTCATATGTCCTAACCAGAAGGGGCTTTCTCCCTTCTACTGTGTGTGTGTGTGTGTGTGTGTGTGTGTGTGTGTGTGTGTGTGTGTGTGTGTGTGCATGCAGGTTGAGTATCCATTTTCCACATGCTAGGGGAGTTTTCGGTTTGGGAACCTCTGCAGGTGCAAAACGAGAGACTCTTGGGAGTCTAACATGAGACACGTATACAGTCTATGAGCATCTTATACACACAGCCTACAGATCTTTTGTGTGATGTTTTTAGTGTACTGGCTTTGCTTTTTTTTTTTTTTTTCTGAACTGAAGTGAGTACATCTGAAGCCAAAATTGGGAAGGGAAAGCTAAGAACTTAACTATAGACTTCGTTTTGTCATGTACCACAGTCCGGCCTGTCCATTAAGAACACACTTTAGATCCAAACAATGCTGTATGCTCCATCAGGCATGACAGAGAAGAAACAGTGAGCAAAAACCAATGGGAGCCCAAGAGGAAAGCAACCCCTCCTTGTGCTGGCAATGTAGCCCACGATCTGCTGGCCAGACAGCAGAAGAGAAAAGACGGGATAGAAGATCTTTGAGTCAGCGCCTCTCATTTTCCTAATTCCCCTGAGCTAATCTATTGCATTTTAACTTCTAGGACAAGTCAGGTCCCTGCTAGCTTCCAGTTTTCTGGGCTCTCACCTTGGTGCATGAATCAGAAAGGGGTCTGCTGTGAAAACAAGAGAGCCGCGGAAGCTTCCATCACCAGGATTTGCATCACCGGCTTCCCAGCAATCCATCTGACACCAGTGACGTCTTTGGGGCTCCAAATTTAGAGCATTATTTAGGAGCTTAACTTCGGGTCTCTTAACAGCTCCCTCCTGACAATGCGCACTGGATGTTTTGGTTTGCTAACCCAACAGTCATTTCTGAGATCCTTGCAAATGAAAAACCATACCAATAAGACACAAAAACCCTTAATTACTCTAATGTATGTCCCAAGGCTCTCCTCCCAGCTCCTCCCTCCCCGCAGCCATGCTTAACTTCTCTGGGCGCCATCCAGGAGGCTGAAGCTCCCCGCGCACGGATGCTCCCTTCCACGGGCTGCGGGGAATTTGTTTTACAAGGCTGGTTTTAGCGGAGCTACCTGCTGTGCGCCACATTGCCACTGTTTGTGAAGTGACTGATGGCAAAGGCAAGTCTGTGATTTCATTTGTTCAGACCGATTACTCACACGTTGCACACGGTATCATTTGCTTGTCACTTAATGACTGACCAGCCTGCCTGGATCATTAGTGCCGCGGGCGCAGTGAAAGGAAGACCTCGGCATAATGAGGCGCTGAAGGAAGCGGGGCGCTGTTTTACCTAAAAGAAATGGTGCGCGGAGATCCAGCGCAGCTGCAGGTGTTCGGATGACAATGTGGGAAGCAGTTAGCTTCCAATTTAGCAGAAAATTAAGAGCGAAAAAACTGTTATTTGTGAGAGAAGATCCTCATGGCGGGCAATCATCCTCGCTCCGCGTCCACAAGACGAGCATTCAGCTGTCTTTGTCGTGACTTAAAACAATTGGTGTCTTGGGCTGCATTCAACACAGATTGGTGCTTATTATCTGCGGTTTATTCTTTCTCGGGATAGTTTGTGTTCCCCCCTTCCCCCATTTTATGGTTAATTTGCTTGCTTGAATGTAAAGCATTTAAGCTGAAAAAATCTGGATCGCGGCTGCTCATTGTGCCAGGGCTCTGGACTGTACGATACAAGATAATTGGCAATTTTCAAATTCATAATCCATTTTGTTCTGCTCTCCTCCCCCACCCACTTTGTGCCTTCTGGTAGCTTCTCTTCTGCCATCTTGGTGTAGTTCCTGAAAGTGCCCACAGAGGCAGGATAGGGGGCAAATAAATTCCTTCAGTCAAGCTTCCAAACTCCTCAGACTCACCTTTGGGGATCGTGAAGCGCCATACTTCATCCTGCGGCCCGTGTCCCTCTGGGGGCACAGCCAACACCCAGCTGAAAGCATGTTTCCCCATGAAAGGACTCATTCCCATTTGGAGCCAACTTGCTGAGTCACGTTGGAAGGGATAATAAAGGGTGTTCTTTTTTTTTTTTTTTTTTTTTTAAGCTTAATTTGAAGTTTTGCTTTGGAGCAGGCAAGAAACCCCTGATATTCTGTGGACCACTGGACAGTCTCCCACTTGCTAACACAGCATACTGCGTCCTACTCCTCTTGCTTTGGGATGCTCAGCACAGAAGCCAGCCACACCCTTGCCCACTGATGTGGCTTCTTATTTTTAACCAGGTATAGAGAGTGTGAGTTCTGCTTGGTTCCTTCTTCCCTATTTTCAGAGTTCATCCATCTCTGTCAGGCTAGTCCTGAGCATCAGTCTCCCCTCCCCCACCCCCACCCCACCCCCCCAGGCTCCCTTTGAAGAGGAAGTGACTTCTGTTTCTCAGGCAAACTCACGGTAGTGGCGAGTTTCCCTGCTCATTTGCAATGGGGCTCACGTGGGTGATAACAGCCACATTGAGGCAGATTGGAAAGCTGTAAACTAAGATCCTCTGCCTCTGCTAAACAGGGAAGACAGAGTCTCTCTTGGTAAAATGTGTATTTCTCAGTGACAGCTCTTATACTTCCGAACTCCTAGACCTCTTCCCTTAACATCAGGGGAACAATGTCCTTGTCACCTTTCTTCTGTTTAATTGCTTACGAGGTATTTATCCCAGCACTCTGCTATTTCTTATGGACACACCATCTCACAGCACCAGTTAAAAGTGCAGTACATTACTGTTTCCTCATTTTCCACAAACTCACCACTTGAACTGCAACGTTGTTTCCACGCACATTCCCTGTACATAAGCACAGAAGGAAAAGCAAAAGCAAGAGCAGAGACTGAAACTGTGTGGCCAAAGGACAGAGATAGGGTGGAGGCCATCCAGTCCCGAGGCCTCAGCACCCGGATGTTGCGCTGCTGAGCCTCTGTAATCCCCATACCAGGGAGGCAGATATGGGAGAATTCCCATGGCTTACTGGCCAATCAACAAGCTCCAAGTTCAGAGAGAAACCCTGCCTCAAAAATAAATAAATAAATAAATAAATAAATAAATAAATAAATAAAGTGGAGGGTCACTGAGGAAGACTATTGACTTGTGTCCTTCATGAACACAAGTCACACACACCACACCACCTCCAACACACACACTTCAAATAAAACACACATACACACACACACACACACACACACACACACACACACACACACCAAAAGCCAAGTCACTAGTGAGCAGAGGGGCCAGCTGAGAGAGTGAAAGGTGACCTTCCCTCAGATCCTATTGTGTGTGCTCACTCCGCTTTCACCCGCCCCAACCCCCCCACCCCAGCTTAAATGCGAAAATTCCCCTTTCATCATGGAGGAGTTTATTTTCCAGAACGCTGGCAGGCCTAAACTTCCAGTGTGGACACTACCTTCTGTGGTGCAGCTTGGGTTTCCAAGCACTGTCTAGACCATGTGGCGCTCACATTTTACTCCCTCCTTGCATCTATACTCTACTGTCACCAGCTGGCCAGAGAGAACACGCGCTCTTTCATGTCCGCCGCTGACAGTCTCTGCTCTGCCAACTTTGCTCTCTCTCTTCCTCATTTCCAATACTCCCCTCAGCTCATGGTATCTACTTTATTAAGCTTTTCCCCTGCGTTAGCAGCCATCAGCCACGAAGCATCCTTAGCGAGGCCAGAAGAGAACTGGTCTTGTTCTCTTAACGCTCTGGCGGAGGACCTGTCAAAGCCAGAGGATTGACTGCAGTGTCACACAGGCTGCTGCCCGGAGGAAGCCTCTGTGTCCCCATTTGTCACAAGGCTTCCATGGCTCAGCAGGCAAGTGGGCTTGTAAACTTATTTCTGAAGATGTTAAAAGGATTATCCTCGCTCATAAAATGAGAAATTTGCTTAGCTGCTTTAGAAGATTTAAGGTCCTCTCCTTTTAAAGAAAGGTTTATTTGAATTACAAAGTAGAGTTGTGGGGGATGAGAAAGAGGAAAAGCCCCCTGGCCCCTTACCCCCATCCTCCCTCCCATCCTCTGCTCTCCTTAGGAAAGAACAGGACCTGCTCTCTGTCAAGGGCACAGAAGGGAAGCCATGACTTCTGTGGAAATCCTCAAGCGGAAACAAACCCCACCACCGCTGAGTGAGAGCCTTGGTTGTAGCAGAGGAAAAGTGACCCAGGCCCTACCTCAGTGGACAACCCCACACCTGACACTCTGCCAAGCAGGAGACACTCCATTCCGGCCTCCCCCCCCCCCCACTTTGTTTACAGTCTATGCACACAGCCTTGGTGATCAGCAACATCCACTGTTGTTTTCATGGAAAGGACGTGTTGACATGAGCTCCCTAGCTGTGAATGTAAACACAATGCTGACAGCCCGGCATGAGGTGGGGTTAGCAGGTACCTCTACTTACGGGGGCAGATGTTTAACCTTGACACGTACAGCAATTAAGCAGAACCTCCGAAAAATGAAGGCCTCCCCAGGAACCAATTAATAATTTGGTGGGGAAGATGTTATATGCAAATTTCTCCCACAAACCACTTCAGAATGACACTTCTACCCACCACCCAGTGGACTGAGCAGAAAAATCATTTGTAACAAAGCCCTGTGGAGCGGGTGTGAACAAATTGTAATTAGGCAAATTAAGTGAGTGTTGCATGTACATCAATTAATTTCTGGTCACAAGCTACACAGCAACTGCCACCACCTTTGTTGCTTGTGGAGGTTTGACAGCAGTGTTTGCTGACGCCTCCTCCCTCTTGCTTCTTCTAAGCTCTCCCCCTTCAGCCCTTGGGGCGGGTGGAAGGAAACCTCTGCCCAACACCTAGTTCTCCTCACACATCGCAGTTTATTTACTTTGTAACCACTGAGTATCAATACACACAAACCCCAAGCAGCCTTCTGACTTTTAGACAGAAAAGCTCCCTTTGCTGGCTTCAAAATGCTGTTTGTGAGCCTGTGGACCGCTGAGTGGATGGATGGCTCTTTCCCGGCACAACACTGATCACATCCATTTCCTCTCCCACCGAGGCAAAGAAACATAAAATAAGGCCCTGTGAAAAGATGCCAGGCACAAGTTGGGACTTCCCCACAGAGCAAATTGTTTGAGGAGGGCACATGATTCAATATAATTGTCCCGAGTGAGGTCCCCCACTGAGGGTTTGTGTTCAGCTGAGTCATCCCACCATGAAAAGGACCTTGCAAGGAAGTCAGTTAAGTGATCAGGCTCTCAGGCAAGTGCCCAGCAGCTAACCCCTCCGCACTGTCACGGTGCCTTCCAGAACTGTCTAAATTTGCATGGTAACATTTTATGGACAAAAGCAAAATCATTTCTTTACTGTGCATGGGTTGACAGGAAAAGAATGCATAAATGCGAACTGTAGTCCTCCAGTGTAATTTAGCTCGAACGCCTTTTCATGCAGGCCCCAGTGTCCAAGCTTCAGTCTGTCTGTCTTTCCACAGAAGCTCTGAGGCCTTTTCCCTCTGGCACACTGACCTGTCAGGAGGTGAAGAGTGTCCAGGTAAAAGTGGGGTGAGCCAGCAACAGGGGGTCGATGGGTTGTAGCAGGGCAGTTAGTACTGTCCCCGTCATTTTTCTGGCTGGTCAGCATACAGGGCAGGGGGAAAGGCCCCGCCCCCAAAGGATGCTGCTGGGACTGGGGCAGTGTCTTGTGGGTGGTAGTTGGAGTCACTCAGCAATGCAGCCTCGGCCGTCCCTTGCCTCCTCTGTCCTGAGTGGATCGAAGCAAAAGCTCCCAAGGACTGAGATCCCACGGCTCCAAACCGTAGCCTCTTCTGTACTCACGGAGAGTGGTGGCTCCTTTCCCAACGAGGACCCCAGATTCAGCAAGTTCATTCAGGATTGTTGTTTACGGCTAAGCGCTTTACATAATCACCTTTTGTGCAGATGCGAGGCATGTACCGCGTGGCTGGCTGGCTGCACGGGTGAACAAGTCCTTCTGTGGCGGCCTTGATTCCTGGAACCCCATCTGGAATACCAAAAACTGGCAGATGCTCAACTCCTTAATGTAAAATGACACAATATTTACAAATAACTTGTATAATAATCCCCCCATATATGTCAAGTCATCTCTACTGTTACTTATAATACCTAATATAATGCAAATGCATTGTGTGTACTCATACTGAATTGTTTGGGAAATAATGACATGAAAAGTCCACACATGTTCCATTCAGACAGTTTGACCCCAAGCATTTTGAGTCTGCAGTAGTTTTAATCTGTATATGGGGACCCAAGGGTAGAGAAGACTGACTGGCTCATTCACACTGCGGTCTTTCTTTTCCGTGCCCTGCTGGGGACAAATCAAAGAGCGCCCCCAACGGTTCTGAGCAGCCGCAGAGGAGAGGTTATAACACATTTTCATTGTCCTCCAAGGCTGATTCTCCATGTCCCCTCTTTCTTGGGGCCATACTCCGTTGCCTTTTGGAGTGTTGCTGTTTCCTGGTTTCACCCGTGTGAGACCCCAGGTGGCCCGGGTTTGCTCGTGAGTTGCCCATCACCCCTTTATCTTCCCCTTCAAACGTTTCCAGTGTTGTGGCTTAAACTCCCCCCTCCTTTTTTCTTCACCCCAAGACTTCTGCTCTCAGTCCCTTTAAGAAGCCGACCTGGGCTAGAGGCTTGACTGTATGAGGGGCTCCATGTGCACCCATGGCACAGCCGCTCAAGGCTGCAGGTTCTGCCTGTGACGTTTAATAGCTCCGGTCTGGCCCACTAGGTTCAGAGGGCTTATGAGCTGTGACTTCACCCAGACTCACACCAGCTTGTCACAGAATCGTCAGCCCCGGTCGCCTCTCCATAGGAACAAGGTGCCAGCATCTTCCTTTGGCATGGTGTTTAGTGGGCATCTGGTCATAGTGTCAGTAAGTATCCAATTTCACCAAGTCAGTCATGCGTCTCCACATCACTCAATAAAGCCAGAAGTGAAGTGGGATCATATTATGTTACAGTATGCGCCTGTGTGGATGTGCATGTGTACTAGAGTGTGCACACACACACACACACACACACACACACACACACACACAGAGCTACCGTGGGAAACTAAGCCCCTTTCTCAGCTTAGAAGTCACATTGCAATATGGAGAAGCTGCAGCCAGGCCGTACTAAGGTTTTCAAAAACACATGCTCTATTTTCTTTTCCTTTTTTTTCCCCCCTGTTACACTTCACAGACTGTGCTGTGATTAAGCCTCCATGAACTCAGGTCCTGTCATCAGCGTTGTTTTTGCTTGGGCTGATGTCGGTACCATGATCCTTGAACAACAGCAGCACTGGTCCTTGTGGGTTGTCGTCAGTGTCATCGAGGGTTCCACGGTGTGTGCTGCTGACCAGCTTGGATGCCAACAGCGCCCTAAAGGAGTGGCCCATACATGAAACGGTAACTGAAGGTCACTGTGTGTCATATGAACCAGAGCAAAGAGTTTGGAGAGAGAAAGAAAGATCTGGAAGGCAGAGTATGAACAAACTAGATGCAGGAGCTTCTAACACACCTAAAAAAACTAAGCTGTTGGTCCAACAGAAGGAAAGCAAAAAAGGAAGTCCTGTCCATGAATGGGCCAGGAGAAAATGGCTGCCAGGACCGCATGGGACACTGTGTAGGCAGGAACCCATCACAAGGAGTCTGTCCACTGAGGGCTGGAAACAATATCTGTACCCACAAACACTCTTCAGGCCTTTTGATGTTTGCCGCTGAGCCACCTCTGACAAGCTGGCCACCTGGGGCAGCCTTTTACAGGGAGAAGTTGCTTACACTGCCTGTACCCAGGCTGTTTGGAAGTAAAATTTTTCAGGACAATTTTGAAAGAGAGATAAACTTGTTTTTGTTATGATCCCAAGTGTGGGATGGGGAACAGTCTTGTGAGAGAACAGGTGAGGTTAATCCACTAGAAAACAAACCACCTCATGTGGGAGCTTGATTGTTACCAGCTGAAAAGATCCATGAACAGACTCTGGGAGGAGATTTATAAAAGAGCCCAGAACTGGAGGTGGGGACTTTGGAGACTTGGGATAGTTTTGGCTGTTCATTGCTCCATTTCCCAGACAAAACCGCTTGAGGGAAGGCTTCGGGGCTCCGGCTCTGGCAGAGGTTCCGGGTTCTGGTTACTCCAGTTTCCAGCAGAAGAGATCCTGCTGATTACGATAGGAGAATCATTCCCCAGAACTGATATCCTTACGATTTTCTTATTCTTTAATCCTCTTTTCCTATTGTTTAGGTTAGTAGGGTTGTAAGTGGCGTATGGCTGGTTAATAAGTTCATAGTAGAATATATTTATTAAGAAAACTGAGCCTACACAATTTTTACTGCACCCTGATGTTACACATTGGTCTCCTTTGAACCTCCCCATGTTGAGTGTCCCTCCTTGGGGGTGATCAACTCTGTGACTTCGGGGCTCAGATTCCTCTCTCACAGCTGATGGTCCAGTTCTTTACCTAGGGCAGAGGACATTGTTTCTAAAATCTTTCCCCCCTCCCCCCCTTGGTACATGCACAGCAGATGTGGTGGCCCAGGGCTCTGGATGCTGAGAAGGCCGAATGTGGTGGCACAGGGCTGTAATCCCAGCAGCAGGTTGCTGAGGAGGCCGAATGTGGTGGCACGGGGCTGTACTCCCAGCATGCAGGATGCTGAGGAGGGAAGGTCAAGGGTTCCAGACCAGACTAGGTTTTACAGAGATCCTTCTCTTGATGCGAGACAAAGCGAGTAAGAAAAGGCGGGTCCTGGCATGGAGTGTGCAGTGAGATCTGAACTTAGCATGCTGGGAAACAAAATGGGTAAGTAGCGGAGGGCTGGTCGACTGAAACACACAAACTGTCCCATGGTAACGCTCAGTGTCGAGCAGTAATTCTTCCTTCTTTTTTTTTTTTTATTTGCAGTCCCAGACTTCTGTAGTGAGCACATACCATCACCCTCCTCACCTGCCCTGTCCCCACCTCGTTACCTCTTTATAAGTAGTCTACTAAGTGCCAGGCAATATGCCAGGGTCTCACAGAACCCACTGAGGAAGAATTTCCACCAGCCTTAAGGTTTCTGATATGCAGCTATAGGTAAGTCTAAGGTTCCTTTCCCAGCTAGACAGGACTAGAAGGACTGGCTCCTCCTCCTCCTCCTCTTCCTCTTCCTCCTCTCATCCTCCTCCTTTATTTATTTATTTATTTATTAAGATTTATTTATGTATGTACATGAGTGTTCTGCTTACATGTCTGTTTGATGGCAGGAGAGAGCATCAGACAGAAGAGGGCACTGGATCCCATTACAGGTGTCTGTGAGCCACCACATGGCTGCTGGGAATTGAACTCAGGACCTCTGGAAGAACAGCCAGGGCTCTTAACCACTGAGCCATCTCTCCAGCCCTAGTTCCCTTTATTCTAAATGAGCAGATGGAGAGAATCTGTATTTTCAAGTGAGAATAACTGTCTTTGAGCTGAGCCATGGATACCTTTGGATAAATGTTCTCTTCAACATAGAAATGGACTACGTAGTGGTTGGCACTTGACCTGACGTTGTAGGAAACGCTCTTCATCGCTGTGACGGCTCCCATGCAAGCTCCTCAGCTCAGGGCTCTGCTAAGCTGTCACATATCCTGCCCTAGGCCTGAGGGAGGAGTTTGCAAGGCAGCTGAAATGACCTTGTGCTTGCTGGGGTCCTGTTGATGGAGAGCCAGCCAGCCTGCCTTTTCTCCTGCCCCGTGACAGCAGAGGAACAGACCCTCCAGCTCTCCAAGGCAGCCCTCAGCAAGGTCTCTGAAGGTCTGCTGGTGGGCACAGACAGAGCGGTACCCACCTGTGCTCTGAGCCCTGCTGTGCCTTGGCATCCAGCGTGCTTTTTTCTTTCTTACTGTTCTTGAGTTTTTGTTTTTTATTTCATCTATTTATGGTTTTATTCCTTTTTTTCCTTAGAGCCTGCTTTCAAACTAGCTAAATTGGACCCAGAAAAAGAAAAAAAGAGAAAGAAAGCATGTGGAAACCAGGAAGCGAGAAAGCAAATCTCATGACTATAGCTCTGACCTCAGCTGACTCAAATAAGGTGTTCATTACCGAACAATTAGAGCCACCTACACAGGACAAAGTGAATTTCCAGTCAACAGGTAGTAATAGCCAAACCCCTGCCTCAGCCAAGAAACATCAGAGTGGATTATCCATGAAGAGAGGATTAGAAAAAGAGAGACCCAGAATCCAGCAAAGGAGACCCCAGCGGGCCAGCTGGCTAATGTTTGGGATAATAACTCCAAACGTATTAAAATAAATTGTAAGAAAGAAAAGGCTGAAGGCAAGAAAAGCAAGCTTCACACGATACTGTATATTGTGGATAAAATCATGCACATTTGCAATAATCACTTCCCCGGAGGCACGCAGAAAAGGCGCCACCAGCAGAGAAGCCGTAGAATTTAAAGCCACAAGCACACCGTGTGCCAGTCAGTCGGCGGGAGCTGGGGGCGGGGCAGTGGCTCATAATAGAAGCCTGCCCAAAGGAAACTTCCCAATTCCATTTTTCTACGGCCTGAAAAGAGTTTCTACAAACAACCGGAGGGAGACAGGGTAGACAGTCGTCCACCATCTTAGACGTGAGGTGTCGGTTCTTTAACAGAGTCAGAGAAAAGAGCCGTTCCCGTTTCCTCCTTTTATCACATTCGTGAGGACTAGGCTCAGAGGCTGCCCAGAGATGGGGGGGTGTTTAAGGAGAGAGAGAGAGAGAGAGAGAGAGAGAGAGAGAGAGAGAGAGAGAGAGAGAGAGAGAGAGAGCTCTTCCTCCATAGCCAGGCGAACATCTGGAATCTTCTTGTTAAGGTTTTCTTGCCTCTCTCAGCCAGCCTAGGTTCCATGACCGCATTTTCAATGAACCTGGAAGTGCCCTTTAGTGTGCCTGGCTCTAAAGTGTCCCTCCAAAAAGTCGCTGTGGTTGGAGGTTGATTCCCAGCTTGGAGCTGCTGGGGTGTGGTTGGTGGAGGAAGCTTTGAAGTGGGACCTTGCGGGAATTCTTCCCGGCACTGGGGTCCTCAAAGGTGATAAGGCCAATTCCTCTGACTTCGCTTTTGTTTGCTGTCTGTAGGGTGAACCGGCTTCCCCAGCTTTGGATTCTTGACAAACGTGCTGCCGAGGTTAGAGCAAGAGGCTAACCCACTCAGAAGCGGAAACCTCCAAATGTGAGCAAAACAAAACCTTTCTCTTCATAAACTGTGTTTCTAAAGTAAATGTTGCAGTAGTGAAAAGTTGGCTAAGGCACGCCCTGCAGTTCTCTCTGTTCTTAGCTTTGTCCACTGATGCAGGAATAGTCTATGCAACTATCTCTGGACCAAGGGTTCGCTGTGGTCACAGCCTCCTTAGATGTTTTCTTTAGGGAGCCTGGAATCCCATTATCTTTAATTTGTGAGTAGGGGACGGTGCCTTTACTGAGGTTTCCCTTCTCCCTGACTTAAGAATGTGTCATCAGATTTTGTTTGCAATTGAATGCCCCCTATCTGCTCATTAAGAATCTTATAGCAGGCTGGGTGCAGGGGAGGCAGAGGCAGGCAGATCTCTCTGAGTTTAGCCTGGTCTACAGAGTTAGCCCAGGGTAGCCAAGGCTACATAGAGAAATGCTGTCTCAAAAAAAAAATTCTGAACAAACAAACAAACTGAAACCAGCCAAACAACAACAACAACAACAACAAAAAGGATCCTGTAGCAAGAATTGTTCAGGATGAAATGACCACAAAGACGGACAAAACTCAACTTGTCACCTCTGAGCTTTGGGGGTACTGGGGACACAGACATGCAACAACTATGAAAACAAAGCATGCGTGTCCACACATGTATGGAGGCCTGAGGCTGACACTGAGCGTCTCTCTGCAGTGTGCCTCACTTTACTCCTGGAGGCAGGGTCTCTCACAGGACTTGGGACCCGCCAATTCCAGTCAGTCTAGTTGGGCAAAGGATCCTCTGTTCCTCTTTCTGTTTCCCAAGTACTGGTCTGGGTTTTAGGTGGATTCTGGGTGTCCAAACCTCAGGGTTCACGCTCTCGTGGCAAGGACTTTTTCTACTGTGCCATTTCCCCAGCCCCAAGCTGCCTGTTCTTTTGGAGAGGGCCTGAAGAAATCTTTGTTGGAATCTGAAGATGAGTTAACCTTGAAGTAAGAAAACAGAGATCAAGGGTGTGTGCTGGAAGGGAAACCCAGAGGAGGAAAGTGTGTGTGTGTGTGTGTGTGTGTGTGTGTGTGTGTGTGTGTGTGTGTGTTCAGGAGCCTGGGGGACAAGAATGGGCATATGATGCATTTGTCCTGCTTAGTGACAAGAGCAAGCTGGGATATTTGAGGCTGGAAAAGAGAAGGTGGAATGGTGATTAAAAGCAGGAAACGACAGAAGAGAGTGAGCCGTGAGCACAGTGCCCATCTTATGCCCACAAGAATTTGGGTGGTCTTCTAGGTACCAAGCCCCATGTTGTGTGCCTTGTGTTTTGCACTTGCCTTCCAGCCAGCTGCAGCTCAGCACAGGTCGCAACGCCTGTTCTTCTAGACCGCTGCTCATTTAGCTGGTGTTTACTGAAGTTGACAGGAGGGCTTTGAGCAATTTGCCTGCTCTTATAGATTTCTCAAGGAACTTAGTCAATATTAACTTTTTTCTAAAACACCCCAGTGTTGCTTTGTAGAACCCTACAAAGTGCTGGTGCTTTACAGCAGAGTTTATTTAGTTAGTTTTCTGAGAAAATGTCTAATATGAGACTCTACATTTATTTAAACAAGTTAAAATTCGAGTGGCTTCTCCAACTTTATCAATATATACATACTTTAAAAAAACATAAGAGTGAAACTACAAGAGGCACAAATGTTTTTGTAAGAGAAGAAAGGGTGGTTTGTAGGCTTAACTTAGTAACATAACACTTCTGAATAGAACCCTTCATATTTGCTTAACAGGTTTACACATGGGGGCTGAGAGTTGGCTCAATCAGCAAAGCACCTGCTGCATAAACATGAGGACATGGGTTCAATTCCCAGCATCCACATGAAAAGTCAGACATGTCTGCACACACCTATAATCCCAGCACTGCAAGCCAGAGACATGAAGAAGATCTCTGAGACTCACTAGCCAGTCTGTCTGACCTACAAGCGAACCCTAGCTCCCAGCGAGAGGCTCTTTCTCAAGAGACAAGGCTGATGGCATGGGCCTTTTGTTTCCATCTACATGTGCGCCAGCATTCACGTGCGACGCATACGCAAAGAAAAAGACAAAAAAAGTTGTTCGAATACAGAATCACATGTGTTAAAACAAAGGAGATAACAAACTCCAGTCAGATAGGAAGGCAAAATTTTCCATTCGGATTACAGTTCTCCAAACACAAAGCATTAGAAGGCTGGGGCAGGAAGATGCAGCGCGTGGTCTGTGGCCTGAGCAGATCTATCAGACAAGCCAGGTTTAAATCCCTTACTGCTGGGTGGTCCTAGACACCTGACTAGACCTACTCAAGCTCTGATTGTGTCTCATCTGCGGAAAGGGCATCATGGCACCACTTTAGAGAATAAAATATTTACCTCAAGCCGTGTTGGATCCTGACTAGGTAACAAGCGTGTGCTTCTGTGGATGTGATGAGGCCGAGAGTCCAAACAGTTCACCCCACAAGACAGGTCCAGTGTCCCTCCTAAGGAATATATTCCTACAGTATCTTATTCCATAGCCAATAGGAAGTGTCTTCCATTGTGCACTGCAGTTGCCCATTAATGGTCTGACTTCAGCACCCTGGAGAGCAGCCGAACTACAGGGACGGTGGCTTGTTCGCCATTGTGCCTGCAGGCCCAAAGGCAATCTATCCTACTGTAAGCTAAGAATAAAATACATTTAAAACAGGCTGTAGCCAGAAATACATCCTCTGAACTCCGATTGTCACTGCAGAAGGTAAAGCAGGAGAGATGAGGTAGCTTCGTGTGCCATTATACAGTTTGGAGGCCCCCCCAGACTTCAGCAGTGGGGGTACCTAGCTTTTAAGCCAGGCGTCGTCACCTGCAGACTGTGTGACTTTAGGAAAGTAAGTCACTTCATTTGAGACTCAGTTAATATTCTCTGAAATGGAGATAAAGCAGTGAATGAGACAGAGCACTTGTGTGTCTAGCCTGTAGTGGGGACACAGCAAATAAAATTGCTGATTTCTGTACTGTCATGTTTACTATACTAATAACCTTGGTGGTGGGCACACTTGGGGTAAATATGAGGACATGAGTCACTACCATGTAGTCAATAGTAGCTAATAACTACTGGGGAGGTCCCTATCTCCCTGGCATCATCCCAAGAGTTTTGCGAATGCATTTAATCACTTTAACTACTCCCTGAGATAATGCACTGTTAGCATCACCTCCTCTCATTTTATAGATGAGGAAAATGGTCAGCAGCTTGCCCAGGAGACAGAGTCTAGAGTCAAACCCCAGTTTACAGGTTCATGGTCTTGACCATCGACCTGGTCAAGGACTGACCAAGCCAGAATGTAAGAAAAATACACCATGGAGAGACAGCGGAAGACACCCATATCTGTTTTGCATCTCAGGAGATGCAGCTGTCCATCTCTGAAGCTTCATTCACTCCCTTCTGTGATAGGAGGAGTCATGTTTGTCCTCACAGAACTTAGCCTTGAGTGCAGACACATGATCTCCAGGGGACACACTGTATGGTGACACAGTGATCTCCAGGGGACACACTGTATGGTGACACAGTGATCTCCAGGGGACACACTGTATGGTGACACAGTGATCTCCGGGGACACACTGTATGGTGACACAGTGATCTCTGAGGGGGGGGTACACTGTATGGTGACACAGTGATCTCCGGGGACACACTGTATGGTGACACAGTGCTCTCCGAGGGGGGGGTACACTGTATGGTGACACAGTGATCTCCGAGGGGGGGGGTACACTGTATGGTGACACAGTGCTCTCCGAGGGGGGGTATACTGTATGGTGACACAGTGATCTCCGAGGGGGGGGTACACTGTATGGTGACACAGTGATCTCCGAGGGGGGGGTACACTGTATGGTGACACAGTGCTCTCTGAGGGGGGGTACACTGTATGGTGACACAGTGATCTCCGAGGGGGGGGTACACTGTATGGTGACACAGTGCTCTCCGAGGGGGGGGGTACACTGTATGGTGACACAGTGCTCTCCGAGGGGGGGGGTACACTGTATGGTGACACAGTGCTCTCCGAGGGGGGGGGTACACTGTATGGTGACACAGTGCTCTCCGAGGGGGGGGGTACACTGTATGGTGACACAGTGATCTCTGAGGGGGGGTACACTGTATGGTGACACAGTGATCTCCGAGGGGGGGTACACTGTAAGATGACACAGTGATCTCCGAGAGGGGGGGTACACTGTATGGTGACACAGTGATACCAGGGAAGACACACTGTATGGTGAATTGTAGCCACACATAGCTTGTTTTCCCACATGAATGGTGTTCTAAGTCAATCCCCAAGCAAAGCTTCAGATTCAAGCAAATCAGTAATAAGCTCTAAAACATATGAAAAAAAAAAGTGACTATCAGGGCTGGAGAGATAGTTCAGTGGGAAAACGTACTCACCGTGAAAGCTTGGATCCACACAGAAAACGCTGTAGTGCGTCTGGATCCCAGCATCCCATGGGGAGCCAAGAAATGGAGACAAGAGACCCCCCCCCCAGGCTAATACGTCCCCATCTCAGAGCAAAGTAGAGGCATGATGGCTAACATCTGACGTTTGCTCTCTCTGTGGCACGCACGTGCACGCTCACACAAACTGGAAGCAGGTGATTCAGCAAGGGCAGACCTTTATCGGGCTGTAAAAATATCGCTGTTTTAGATCTGTGAGCATGTGTGCACTGAGGGCAGAGCAGGCAAGCACTTGAAGGAGTCAGGCTTCCCTGAGAGCCCTGATTAGGAACAGTGCTTTTAGAATTCAGGGTGGTTCGGGAGAAAAACCACTGCCTGGTTTATAGCTTATATACAAAGCATTGAAAATAAGTCCAAAGGTGTCCGCGTTCTTCTTCTTCTTCCTCCTTTCCAGTTTAGTTTAGCTAATATTTAAGGCGCTACAAAGACCCCGCGGCTCTGAGCAGAGACATTTCTTGACACTTAAACAGTTTTGTTTCCTGTTCTGTTATTCAGTTTCACCTCCATCTCGTGTGAAGGGTGACTGGGAATATTTGTCTGTTTCTCCCTCTGATTTCTCATTAGTAGTACACACTTTAAGGCCAGCCAGATGGACAGCCCTCACCAAAGCCCCCGACCCCCCCCTCATTCCCTACCCCTCCTTACCCCCCCCCACCCAGGGAAGCCCCAGGCCTGCTGTCCCTGGGTGTGCAGCACACGGCTTCTGTTATGAAGTAGAAGAGGCTGCTTGGCGAGAAGGGGAAAACATTATCCTAGCATTGTAGATAATACAAACACCAAGGGACGTCAGAGGTCATCTGCCGTTCACCAGGCTATTTCTTTAAATGTTCTCTTTTTACAAAGAAGAAATCCTAGTTGGTCCCTCAGTAAAATGTATGATTTTCGTGCATCAGAAATTGATCATGGATTTGATATATGTAAATACATGTGTTAATAAAATAGCTGTTAATAGTAGTGTGAGAATGGAGCTAGAAACTCCCATGTTTTTTTTTTTAATTTTTAATTTATTCTTTGAGAATTTTATACATGGAGATAAAACATCATCAAATTCACCCCCTACTTCCGCATGCACCCCCAACTCCCCTGAGATTCCTCATGTCCTCTTTCAATGTCACAACCCATATATATCGTGCATATATTATTACATATATGTGCTATACGTAACAAAACCCACCAAGTCCAAAACTCATTTTAAAGCAAACTGATGGTTTGTAGAATATCCTGTGATTTCCCAGCAGATGGCGCTGTTGTATAAAAACAGTTTCTCAACTGGGCCAAGGACTAAAGGAAGATTTTTTTGCTGCTCTAAGACTCTCCGGAGGCCCAATGGGCAAACCACAGGGATGAGGTAAACAGTAACCAGGGCGTTTCCTTCAGTGTGCTGTACATGGTGTACGTGCTGTATGTGGTATATGTGGTGGTCAGGGAAAGCAGTTTTATTCACTTAGCTAGGTATGCAATCCTTCCCCGGATAGATGCTTTTACCTAGCACTTTATCTGGGCTGGATAGGTTAAGCATCTCTGCACGTCCCGCATGTCTAATGGCCTTTGGGTCAGGTAGACCCTGAGACACGGTTGTGAAGGACTGTCGCCACTGGGAATTGCGCTTCCTGGGTTCATTCACACGTGACAAGCACAACCGGGATAGCCCTGAAAGTCTTCTTGGACTTCCACTCTTTTACTTGTTCAAACGCTTGACTCTCCAGGCCCTGGGCTCCGGTTTGGGAGAAACGGAGTCAGCAATAAGCTCTGACCACGTGGGTCTGAGGAGCTGGCAGTTTTCACGAGCTGCTGACATGCCCCACAAGGAGCAGGGCCATAACTGGCAGCTACCAAAATGGAAATTCATGTCATCGCATGTTGGAAGCGATTGAGGGGAAAAAAAACAAAAACAAAAAAAACCCAAAAAACCACGGGGCTTAATTTCTGGTGCTGAGCCCAGAACATTCGCCAGCCTCAGGGCTGAGTTTGTTCACTTCTGAAAGCAGGTGCCCCAGTGACCACTTCAAAGTACTGTGGGTGTCCTGGGCAGCCATCTCCACCAGGAGCAAGGACAAGTCCAGAAGGTGAAGAAGCTGCTGCTGCTTAACTGCATCTGTTCAGCACGTCCATGGGAGGCCACTTTCATGTCTAATTGCATCTTTAGAATCCTGACAACCCATTGATTTTACAGAGAGTGTTTGCATCTGGAGCTCTCTCTCTCTCTCTCTCTCTCTCTCTCTCTCTCTCTCTCTCTCTCTCTCTCTCTCTCTCTCGTGTGTGTGTGTGTGTGTGTGTGTGTGTGTGTGTTTATGTGTGTTTCTGTTTCTCTGTCTCTCTCTCTCTCTCTCTCTCTGTTTCTCTCTATTTCTCTTTCTCTGTGTGTTCCCCCCCCCCCCACTAATTTAAACTTAGAGCAAAATTGTAACATTTATATTCCCTTCATGCAGCCCTTGATGTTAGCTAACAGTTTCCATCACTGTTACATACCTACAAGATTGTTAACTGGATCTGTTAACAAGATTGCTCTCCTGTGCTTTCCCCTCACACTTCCAAGTGTCCTTGTACTGGCTGCTTGGGATCTTTACCATGTGCCCACAGGACTGAGTTGGTAGCAGGAAGAGGAGGCAGAGGCCACTTCCTTGGCAGCAGGTCAGCCGCAGAGGCAGTGAAAAGGAGGTAAACAGAGAGTTGCAAAGGGCACCTGGGAACAAAAAAATAGTGCGATCAGAGGAAGAGTGGGGGAAGGGCTCCCATGAGCTGCCAGGCTTTAAGGCAGAGGCCTGAGAACTGTAACTGTAGCCCAAGGGTCCCAACACCCAGGGCTTGCCCAAGGCTTGATAGCTGTAACATTAGCTGGTACAGAGAGGTGCTACTAACAGCCCTGCTGAAAGCAACATTTGCCAAGTGCTGAGCCAGGGCCAGGAAAGCCCAGAGCAGAAGCCTCTGGGATGAATAAGTACCTTAACCTCTAGTTTTCAGGGCTGGAGGCTGTCAGCCCCGCCCCCCACTTAAGCTTAGGGCCAAGGGCTCCCCAAAGGAGAAGAGCCATCCCTCCCTCACTCTAGATTTCTAGTTAGAGCAGAGGTTGTTGGTAAGAACCTCATTTGAACTCACAATAAATGCTCTTCTCTGAGGTCCATCTCAGGCCCAATGCTGGCTGTCTATAGCTGTGCATCCTTGGTTTCTTCTAGTCTGAATTTCACAGCCTTTCTTCACTTTCTTGACCTACTCACTCTTGAAGACTTAATGGTTCTGGGTAAATTTCCCCTAAGCACCCACATATCTGTAGCTCCCCAACGCACATAAATTAAAATTAAGTAAAAAAAAAAATATATATATATATATATAAAGATTACAATGAAGACAGTAAGCTTCCCTCAAATCAACCGCCTTTACCTTGTTAGCTGTGATTTCATTGGCGGTTATGGTACCCTCAAAAAACATGCCTACGCTGCTGCTTCTTGACTTACTGCATTTTAGCCACCCTCTACAAGCTTCTTCCTTGGGAGATAAAAATGTTACATTGTTTTTACGTCTGTGCACTGTCAGTATGCTTTTCTCACTTTCAGTCAAGTTTATAATCCGCGTTTGTCTGTTGATTCTCCATGCATCGCATGCTGCTGCAGAACCGGGATTTCGGCCAGAATTGCAGCAGCTTCTCTGCAGCCCAGGTCTGTGACCAGCTGAAGCTCGTCTCTTGCCCAGAGAAGCTGTGCTAACATCTGTTCACCCCAAATGATCTGTCCGTCTTTTAGAGCATAAAGCCCTCCATGTTTGGTGCTCTTACTTCTTTCCTTAATTGTTATGTCTGGCATAAGTTGTGGAATTACTAATATTTAATATTATTCATGTAATTGTTAAGGCATATGTAAAAGGAATTATTCTATTAATATTGATTAATTCTGGTTATTAACAGGCAGCATTTATTCCTTAACCTGCTATTTTATAAATAAGAGGCACAGAAACCTATTAGACTTAAAATAAGCCTTCAAGCACCAGAGCTGGCAGACACCAACCCTCTAGGCTACTTTGTCTGCTTCTCATTCAAAATCCTAAATACTTGCACATGTTAACGTAGGCTGCTTCTGCTCCATTGGGCCAGTCCTCAGAGCAAGCTGCTCCTGGCCACGTGCTCCTGGTCACGCTAACCCGTGGCGACCCACTCCTTTCTTCCTCCTTCCTATCTCCTCCTTCTGTGACCCCACAGGCCTGTGAAACTCCGCCTACCTCTCTTCTCCCTAGCCCAGGCTGTAGGCAACTTTATTGGCCAATCAGGGCTAATTTGGGAGGCCAGGCTCACACAACATCATTTGGGATACTTGAGAATTTGCTCATAGGACAATAAAAATAGCAGGGTCAATCAATTAACATTTGAATACCAAATAGTTCCAGGTCAATCCCAACAGGCATATTTAATATATATTTAAAATTTTACATATATAAAATAATGACTTTAATTTTTAGTTACATAAAATTATTAATGTTATCAGATATTTAAAAGTTTTTTTTTCTGTTGTACTATGGAACAATTTCTCCACTCTTTTTTTTTCTGTTTGTGCTAATTTTAATATGTAGTTCATACACACTACTTAGGTACATTTCCAATATTTAATCCTTTTATTTTAATCACTACAAAATAAGAGCAATTTAAGTCTCAGTTGGTAGTAAATGCATGTGTGCATTTCATGGATGTAAAATGTTTTTTATATTGTGGATGTATTTTTTAAATATATAGGAAACTATCTGGACGTCATGTTTCAACTGCCCTTTACTGAGGCACAGGTTGTAAATAAAACCGTACTGGTTCTGAAGAACAAATGAAACTTAGAATCAGACCTGGAACTTTGTTTGTTTGTTTTACGTATTATAAGAGTAATTTCTTAAATAAAATCAAAAGAATTCTGCAAGCCAGAAGACTTCCAAGTATTCTTGGAGATGACCCGCCCTGTATTGTTATGCTAAGCACACCAACTGTCTGGATTCCTTAAACACCAGCAGAGAAGAGGAAAGGCCCGTTTTCACTGTCCCCTGAGGACCAAAGTGTGCTCTTTCAGTGCCGTCTAACCTACTGACTGCGCTGTTACAAGGCTGTCTTCCTTATTGCTTTCCATCCTGAAGCGGTGTTGCATACACATGTCACAGACAGCTGCTGACTAAACACGTTGTGGCAACTACATACAATTACATCCTTCCTCTTGTAGTGCATGCAACACATCCGCATAGCCTGAATCTTCTTGATGAAGAATTTATGTGGAGGTGACAGTGGGCGGCAAGCAGTAAAGCTGAAGCCTCAAGGTGCTATCTCTGGCACTGAGTCGGGGAGCATAAGACTCAGAAGGCAGATCTTCCATGGGAGAAAACCATGACAAAACTTAGGCTTTAAACTTGGGATGACTCAGGATTTCCAAGCGTTGACCAGGAGTGTTCAGGCCAACATATGTGTGCATCGCCAGGAAGCCGCTAGCGCTTCTGAAACTGCGCAGTGCTCATCGGAGCCCTGAACACTCTCCGCTGCTCAGCAGCTCGTCCTCTGTTTTCCCACTGGGCTTGAATCTACTTTATGGCCGCTGTGTCACCCTCTTCTGTCCTGCCCCTCACCAGTGCCCTCACACACACTACAGAGAAGGGCTGGTTGAGTTATGGCCGCTGTGTACACACTCTTCTGTCCTGCCCCTCACTAACACACTCACACACACTGAAGGAGAAGGCCTGGTTGATCTTTACTTTCACTCATGCACTCACTTCTGGGCCAGTCCTAATACCCACACAGAAAACCCACTCAGCTCTCCCTCAGGCTCAGGTCAGTTAGCCACTGTGCGGACAGGGTGTGCTCTCCGATGCACCATCCTCCCGAAGGTTCAAAAGGGATTCCCAAGTTACCAGGAGGACCTCTCTCACGCCTTTGTTTTCCTGTTTGTGTTGAAAATTTAGCTCCTGTTCCTTGAACGTTGCGGCTTGTCAGTCTCAACGGCTTTCCTCACTGCTGCCTCTCAGTGACCTGGCCGGCGTGGGCTTGTACCTTCTCACAGCGCTGCTGTTTATGCCCGGGTCATCTGCTTTTCTAGCCATCAGCAATCTACTGTGGTTCTTGCTCGTTATTAGTTCCAAGGCAGACGGGAGCTCCTCTGAGTCAAGGGTGGCGCCAGTTCTCCCGATGCGATTCTCTGACTTGCTTGTCTTCTTGCTAGAGTCCCGTAAGTGGTGGGGACTGTGGCCCATGGTCCTGCAACTTTATTACGTTCTCGGAGCTCCTCCTGACACTGCAGCCTTGCTTCCACTGCTACCTCCCAGCCTCCTCAGTTGTGCAGCTCCCCAGAAGAGCTCGCCAGGAGCATAAGGAGGGGAGCGCAGCCCTGGGACTAGCCCAATGCACGTGTGTGTGTGTGTGTGTGTGTGTGTGTGTGTGTGTGCACACTCAGCCCCAGTGCCCCTTGGCCACTAGACACAGCGATGAGGACCTGTGAGATCCAGAAGCTGGGAGGACTATAATCCCCTGCCACCTCCTCGGCCCGGCCCGCAGCCTGCTGCACTCACGCGTGCCCCACGTCTGGACCTGATGAGACCCAGAGCGCCAAGCCTCCCCTCTGCTTTCTTATATATTTCTCCTAGCTGCTGAGGAGAATCGATATGCTCAGGGACTTGTGATAGTACATTGTCTACTAAAAGTTTTAGAATCCTTTTACACCTTGTGTTCTGAAGTTTTGTAATGATTTGAAATTAGTAGATCCCCTTTAAATTATTTTTATTCTTATTTATTTGTGTGTGTGTGTGTGTGTGTGTGTGTGTGTGTGTGTGTGTGTGTGTGTGTGCACATAAGTGTAGTGCCTACTGAGGCCAGAAGAGGGCATCGGATCCCCAGGAGATGGAGTTACATTCAGTTACATCACTTAACTGCTGAGCTGTCTCTCTAGCCCAAAGCCAGAACCCAAATAGGTTCTTGGAGCCTGAAAATTTGTATTATTGCATTCTAGACTGCTGTCTACTCACCCATCTACCTAACTATCATCTGTCATTTACCTGTATCGCTTGCTTGTCTGCATTCTTGCCTCACTTGTTTTATTTTTTCTGCTTCTTTGTTCTGAGATTCCTAAGGTCAAATATTGAAACTTCTGCATTAATTCTACACATTTCTTCATGTTTAATCTCTTTCTTTTTGCTCAAGGAATGGGAGACAACGGGGGAGGAGATGGATAAATAGTCCTGTAGAGCTATTATAATCTTTATTATTATTTGTGTTGTCTTTCCATAGGGCCCTGTTTTTAGCTATGGGCGTGCTATTGAGACACAGGACAAGGAAGGGGGCCCCATTTGGGGGAGGAGTTTATAAGACATGGGTTGTTGTAAAAGGAGGTAAAATTTTGCACCTACAGGGGAGCTCCTTAAACTCCAGATGTTCCTGACGCCAACCCCGTTCACTAGGCTCTTTCCTCCTCAAGACAAACGGCGAGGCCTGCTGACAGATACTTGCAGTGCAATGGAGCTGCCCAGAAAAGACTTAACCAGCCAAGCTGTTCGAGAAAGACACAACTGCCACCAGGAAAAGGCAGAGCCCAGCCAACCTGCCTGGAAGAAACTCAGCCCAACTAAGTTCCCTGGAAAAGGCACCTTCCAACCTGCTGGGCTGCCAGCATATCGTGCGGTGTGCCCCAGTTCCAAGATTTTGTTAGCCACCAGCCACGGGCACTGCTACACAATATGGTATCACATCAGCCCCTAACAAGTGAGAAAATACCAAGCAGCTTCTAGAACAAAGAGGAGATTTTATTACCACCACCACCACCGTTGCCAACATGTCCTCCTCAACATCTTGGTTTCTGTTTGATTGACCCTATTTCCTTATTCCTAAGGAATGCTTGCTTTAAGTATAGTGTGTGTGGGGGGTTGTTGTTTGTTTGTTCATTTTGTTTTGTTTGTCTGGCCTTCACAGGCTCCAATTTTCCCAAGACTTGGAAAACTTACTTTTTTCTTATGTTAGAAACAACTCCCTGACCTTTGCTGATCTTTTTTTTTTTTTTTTTTTTTTTGAGATAGGGTTTCTCTGTGTAGCCTTGGCTGTCCTGGACTTACTTTGTAGATCAGGCTGGCCTCGAACTTATAGAAATGCACCTGCCTCTGCCTCCTGAATGCTGGGATTAAAGGCGTGTGCCACCACTGCCTGGCACCTTTGCTGATCCTTGTGGGGTATGGCAGTGTGAAGGGGCTAAGCAGAAGGAGATGGTGTGGGGAGAGCCACAGGAAGGAGGCACGGGCGCTGATATGTTCCTTCAAAACAAAACAAAACAAAACAAAACAAAAAAGACTTTGAATCTAACATAGTTATGCTCAGTTTCCTCCGTCCTCTTGTTACAATGTAGTCTAGCAGGACCTTTGTGTGGACTGCTGTGACGTCATCTCTAACAAGCCTACTTCTCACAGGTGCAGGACACGGTCGGCCTTGATGTGACTGTCAGCAAAGCCCTAGTCCCATTGTTCTGAGCCTGGCTTAGGGACCTATGGTCGTTGGCCTCGTCCATAGCCTAGACTTTTACTTCGTCACACGTGTCCAGATACTGGGCTACACACACAGCAAAGGCAAGAGCTTGCATGGACAAAGACAGTATAAAAGGATCCAGACACGGAAAGTAGGTCAGAGCTGAAAGCTGCTAAGGATGTGTTCGGTTTTTCAGAATTGAGTAACTATCTGGGATCTCCTTTCTCACAGTCAAGTCTAGACTACGTGTAGATTTTATAAAAGAGCAATAGGCTGCAGGGTTGAGGTGGGGTTGAGGAAGCGGTGAGGGGGTGAGATGAAGGAGTCAGGGGTGTTCTTTCTCTTTTCCTTTGAGTCAAAGTCTCACTGTGGCCCTGGCTGGGCAGGAGCTCCATGCGCAGACCAGGCTCATCTTGAACTGGTGGCAATCCTGCCTTTCTCTCCTGAGGGCAGGGATTACAGCACAGGCTGCACCAGGCTTAAGATGCTTAAAAACAATGTGGAGCACCTGGGGGTGGGGTGGGGGGAGACAGAAGTAACTGTGGGCAGGGTCAGTGGCAAGCACTCTGGGATGGAGATAAACTGAGCCTCTTTCTCATGTACTTTAATTAAAATTTGAGTTCCTTAGGCCATTATGCTCCCAAGGAGGTGGAGGCTGGGAGATCAGGAGTTCAAGGGTATGTTCAGCTATACAGCAGGTTCCAGGCCAGCCTGGGCTACACGAGACCCTGGGATTGTGTTTCTCGTAGTGGAAGCTCTGGTTTCTTAAATAAAAAACACACACTGTTATGATATGGGGGCTGTTATAACTATGATTGCCCCGCGCAGGCTCAGATAGTTTAAGTCTGAAGAGTCTGAGAGAGCATAAATGCCAGAGCGCTGAAAGGAAAGGGGGTCGGAGGAGGAGGAAGGCTGCGGCTGGTTCGCCCTGCTTCTGCGTTCGATGTCTGCTGCTTGCTGCTTAGCTGGGCTGCTGGATGCAATGACTATGAAGGTTGGAATTGCCCGGAGGAGCTAAGTCTAAAGAGGTCTACGTCCCTTTCCCCTCTAACTTTCTCTCTAGCTAGTGTTGGGGGCATTGGAAGGAAAGTAGAGGCATAAGAAGTCATCTGAAGTACATAAAAGGGACGCCAAAAATTTCTTAAAAAGAACACTTGATTTAAAAAAAAATACTGTGTTGTTGTTTGTTTTATTTTGTTTTGTCTTTTCAAGAGGAGAGACACCCTGTTTGAAAAACCAAAGTAGGTAAGGAAGGAAGGAAGTAAATAGTGCTTTGAAAACAAATGCAGTGATAGCTGGGTATGGTGGTGCAAACCTTTAATCCTGGTACCAAGCTGGCAGAGGCAGGGAAATCCCTGAGTTCTATGTCAGCCTGGTCTACAGAGTGAGTTCTAGGACAGTCAGGGCTACATAGGGAAACCTTATGTTGAAAAACCAAAAAATAAAAGCAGTGTTATTGGCTGGTATTTGGCAAGCATTTGGGATTTCTTAGAGATGTTTTGCGAATTCTAAATACAATGAATACAATTAATGTAATGTAACGTGAGCTTTACAGTATATGACATGTTGTTTGCGATTTAGCCCACGAACCGGACACATCACTAACCACACACTGGTAATAAATAAATAGTAATAATAATAATCTATTATTTAGTAGTTCTTATCTATAGACATGTTACAAAGGAAAATAGTTATGATCCATTTACAGTTAATGATACCAACAAAAGAACTGTTGCATATAGTTTTAAAAGAATTATGGGTAGTTTTTTTTATGATGAAAACACATCACCTTAGGCTAGGATAGGACTCAATTTGTAGACCAGGCTGGCCTTGAACAGTGATTCTCCTGCTCTGCCTGTGCACCACACCCGGGCTACTGTATTTTAAGTGAGATATTGTTTTTGTATAGACAATGGGGCACAGACTGATGTACCAACCAAGGACAGTGTGTGCACAGAACCAGGACCCCCTGCTCAGATGTACCCACAGACTGCCGATTCTCCACGGGGGTGGGGTGGGGTGGGGTGGGGTGGGGACTGCTGCTGAACCTCTGACGTGCACTCTTGTAGGAACCAGGCCCGACTGGGCTGCCTGCCTATCTTGCTGTTTCATGTTCTGTTTGTAGCAGCTTCCATGTCTGTGTTTGTCTTCGTTAGCTAGTCATGTTTACTGCTCTGAGAACGCGCCCCTCCCTTCCTCGAGACTTTTCCTCCTGTGTGCAATCACCTCTTGAGGGATTTCACCTGGGAGGAGGATTCCTGTTTTGCTGCCTATAAGAAGGCTCTTTGGAACTCTGAGGGGGGGGGGGCGAATGAGAATAATACACCGCTGCCACGGCTGCTGCTCTCTTAGCACGAAGGACCCGCTGTGTTTGTGTGTGTGAGTGTGCGCGCGCGTGCGTGAGTTAAATCCACAGTCCCTCGTCCTCTCGGTACCGTGGTGGTGCAGGCGCCACACACTCTGGCACCCACAATTTGGTCCCTGCCTCTAGACAAGAGGGCCTAGCAGCATACAGAGGAGGAGGAGGATGCAGGCTATCCCGGTGAGACCTAATAGACAGTTGGGGCGGGAGGGCCCCCTGTCAGAGGTCTGGGGGAGGGAAGATGGGGATGGAAGGACAGGAGGGAGGAGATGGCTGCCGAGATGCAGTGTGAATAGGTTATAAGAAATAAAATACACATTTAAAAGAAGGTCAAAATGAAACGGACCTAGATGGAAGAGAGACTCCTAACTCAAGTCAGTCTATGCTTACATGAATTCAAACTGCAGAACAAGCAGGTAACTTATATTGCTGATCCCACTACATGGGAACAGCTCTGAGCCATGAATGTCTATGCACAGCCAAAGCTTCCTGTTGGCTACAGAATCCCCATGATTTATTATTAGATGCCATTCTTTGTATGGTATGAATGAAGATTTGCAGATGTCTTTCTTCTGGACATATGAAGAGCAGAAAATGAGCCTTAATTACTCTGTGCATCCTGCACACCTCATACTTTTATAATGTTAGGGCTGTATAATGCTTGTGAGAAATTATGTTCTCAGAACAAAAGAACCAGACACTGACACTGGATCAGATTTGGCAGGATCCATTCTTCTCAGCATGATGGACACTTGACATCCTGCATCTTTCATGTTCCAGCCCTAAGAACTTCAGTTGCTATCCCTTACCAGAACAGGACAGCTCCCAGGACAGCATTGTAGAAAGCTCCTGATCCCAATTGGTCTAATATTTCAGACTGTCACACACAGGACTTCAATTAAACCTGGAATTTCTCAACATTTAGAACCTGGACCACAAATGTTATTCTTAGCTTGTTTAACCATTTTCCCCAATTGTATTTGGGCCCCTACAAAGGTATTATTCATCCCAAATCAGCCAGAAGAAGCCTTAAAAAGAGAGCAATGCCCCATTTCCCTTAAGGGGGGTTGGGTAGGGTTTTGATTGTTTTCTTGGGATATGGATATTTTCATTGGGAGTTACTTATAAATTATTATTGGTCTTATTCAGAGAGAAAATGAGGTTGGACTTAGGGATTTCTCTCTGTCTTTTCCTTTATCTTTCTTACGTATGAAGATAGGGGTCAAAAGAAAGAAGGGGGAATATAGAAATTTATAGGGATGACAGGACAAGAAGTAGATTATTGAACCTACTCCTCAACTTAAGGCCTTACCTGTTACTCACAAACAAGGTTATTTTTAATTCATTGGTATAGTGTTTTGTATATTGATGCAAAATAAGTTCAATTTTTGATATATTGGTATAGAATTCAAATTCAATATTATTCTTTATACACATTAAATATGTTGCTACTCTAATCAGAGGTAGTGTACTCATACAACTCAATTACAATACAAGGTACTTCCAATACTTTGAAAGCACTATTGCAGGCTGTTTAGGATAAATAAGTAATACAAGTTAATTGTTAGTTGATCAACTCATGGTCATGTAAATTACTAGTCTACTTTCATCACAAGAATAAACACCTAGATTTAACAGATAGATATGATTCTATAGATAGATAAGGTAAAATAGATAAGATATTCCAAATCCTCAGGGACTTAAAGATTTTTTTAAAAAATGATTTTAAGGATCCTTTGACAATGAGACAGATTATTTCCTGGCAACAGGCAGCCTTCCTCAGAGAAGATGATGAGCATCAAAGAGCCTCCTTATGGAGGAGATGGCTTCACATATGGCAAACCAGTTACTGGGCAAAATGTCCTTATTTCAGCTACAGACAGAATTCTGCCTAAAAATAGGCAAGCTTGGATTCAGGCAGAGTCGATGGACAAACACTACCAAGACAGGGTAAGCAAGTCCTCAATAGTTCCTGCCTTACAAGTATCTCTGTCAGATACACTGGGCCCAAAGGCTGAAAACGATGCTCCAACATTATAGCGAGTTTTGTGTGACTGTTCAGGCAGCAAACTGTCTCTGCCATTTTCTCATTTTGGAAGCTGCTGACTTTCACTTCCGGTTCACTCAGGTAATCAATTCTATTCCTTCTCAAGTCTCTGATGGGGTTGAAGACCTGACAAGTTTAGTCTTACAATTAAGCTTAGTTCTTTAGGGGTTAAGATGTTTTTAGGTCTAGATAGAAGTTTTTAGGCTGATAGAGATGAGATATGATAGATATTGATTTACATTCAGAGTTTTAGACACACCAAGATAAGAAAGATGTTTTCTCCAAGGTTGCCAAATACACATATGACACATAGACAAAACACTATGTAGATAACATTTATATAATTCCTAATTGTTTTGTGGTTCTTCTTGCTGTGTGTAGTTTATTGTATAGGTGTAATAATATAAACGTATATGTAAAAGTAAAAGAAAATAAAATTAAAAAATTTTAAAAGATACTGTTTTTGAAATTTTAATCCATGGATATAATCATACTTTTTATCATACCCGTTGCCTGTCACTTTCTCTTGTCCTCTTTTTCGTTTGTTTTTGAGACCCAGAGTGTAATTAGGGTTGCTAGCATGAGCATAGGTGGGGGGCGGGATGGAGGGTGGAGGGGAGTGGGGGGCGAGGAAGGGGGGAAAGGGGGTGGAGCTATTCACTAGCGTATACGGTATTTGTCAGCGCCCGCACAACTGAATACAATGTCTCCCCCTCCCCTAGCGATCATCAACAGCCAATAGCAGCCCAGGGAGGGGCGGGAGCCTCATGAAGCCCCGCCCATCTCTGATGACATGTTAACAGGCTGTTCCTGTGCAGGTTCTGTGCTGGTGACCACGGCTGCCATGAATGAGTTCATGAGTGCAATGGCGGTGTGTCTGGAGGACCGAAGTCCACATCACCTGTCCTCCTGTTCTACGTTCCTCTGTCCTCTGAGGTGAGGCTCCCTGAGCCCTGGAGGGCACCGCGTGGCCTTTTCGTGGGGAGAGGTAAACAAGTACACTACACTGATGCTCAAGACAGCGCGTTAATGATGGGCCTAAGCAGGATTCTGCCCGAGGCTAGTTTGGTGAAAAAGTGTGTTTATTTGGTTTGCTTAGGAGAGCGCGGATGCCACAAAGCAGCCACAGCACCAAGATGTCCTCGCTTGAGAGCAGTTACACCCAGCTGGGAGGGAGGTGGAGGGAGAGAGGCTGGAGCCTCAGGCCGAGTGACCCTCCCCACTCGGCAATCTGAGCTGTGGAACCTGGAGGGGAGGCCAGGGTCAAGCCATTCAGAGGCCACTGGCTCGCTTATCCTTCCTGGCCACTGATGTCAGGAGGGCACCACAGGGCGGTTTGCCCCCAGGAGTCCGCCTTGGCTTCCGGCCGCTGCTGCCCTGTTGCTTGTGTGAGGGATGCTGGTGTGACCTGCCCTTGGGGCAGCCCCACTCTGCTGTCCATGGCTGCCGCCATCGGGCTCTCCTCCCAGCTGTCACCTTACATTGACTGCTGCTGTGGGCTGTCAAATACAGCCCCAGGTGACATTGTACTGAGGTTTTGTTTTGTTTGTTTGTTTTTCCTTCGTTAGTGTTCTGTTTTGGGGTTCACGTTTCCTTCCCTGCTCTTTGCTCAGACTCCCAAGCTTGAATGCCTGGTGACCCCTGCACAACTCAGGCTCTCCTGTAGCTTCTAACCTCGCCTCTTGCGTCACCATGATTACCACGGGCACCACGGGCAGCGGAGCTTTATCCTGAGGTAGTGGTGTTTTCTGAACTCAGCATAGGTAAAGCACCGTGTTACTAACTGTACCGCTATTCACCTCCCATGCTGTTCAGTGCTTTCTTTCTTTCTTTTTTTAAAATTAGGATATACTGAAGCTGTAATACCATGTCCACACTCTGGCGCTATGCCCAGTCAGGAGGATGGGACACCTGCTTAACGTGAAAGAAACTTCCAGAAAGGCACCTAGTCACTGTCACCATTCTGCTACAGAAGAATCGTTTTTCTGGATGATTCTGCCCACGGGTAGGGGGTTTACCTGTGAACTGCTTACCTCACTCACACTTCCCTATGCTAGCTCTTAACTAATCACAAGGAGTTGGCAGTTTCGAGGGACTAAGAAACAGTGGGCACTTGGGTGCTCTCTTCCTTGGCTGCCGTCTTACTTATTCATGGCCGACGTGAATGCACTAAGGGGGAATCAGGCCGTTTCCCAGGTAGCATCCAGCTCTCTCTGGCAGAGGTGGGCTTTGCTGAATTGTCGGGGGAGGGGCACCAAACAGTTAAGCGGCTGTGTTATAACAGGGTAGACCCTGGGGTCACTGTTCGTGGGAGGACGTGAACAGTGGGTCTCCGTTTCAGATGAGATACTGAAAACCAAAGGCAGACAGGGTGGGGGCGGTGGGGGGGGAGAGTGAGGGGCTGACCCCGGGGCACTCAACGGCAGCTGCATCACTGAAAAGCCAAGCCCAGTATTCCTGTGTCCCTGGAGCTCCCTGTAGCTTGCAGGCTGCCCGCCCAGCAATCATTATTACCCATGTAGCCGGGGAGGAGCTGTGAGAATCCTGGGCCTTGTGACTTTCCTCAGCTTCCTGAGCCTGAGGAGTGTCCCACCTCTGCTAGGAGGGAGTGCTTCTGTTTGGCTATATAATACCCAACGTCGAATACCCAAATACTGAGCTTTATGAACCCGACTCGGGGACTTAGTGGGATTCTTTTAGAGAGAAAACGGCGTGGGCTGAGCTAGCATCTCTAAGGGCCTGGCTGGGCCTATGAATAACACGGACCTAAGATAGCTGAGTAGGAGAAAGCCACACATGTTTATTTCATAAACATTTAGATAAAATCAAAGTTTCCCATATTGCATTGGACGTTGCCAGGAAGTGAAAACCTGGTGAGAAGGCGGCCTCGGCTAGGTAGGTAACTGAGTGCAGCGGCCACCAAGGTAAAGGTTCATGTAACTACGGCTGCTCAGGCCAGATTGGCCTTGGCTTCAGTTTCCTGTCCTTGATAAGAACCTTGCTTTCCTTTCACGTGGGAGGCACCATTTCTCCCCGTAAAGTTCCGAGGAGGGCAGTTGGTCCTCTTGCACCTGCCGCTCATGAAGTGCCTTTGATGTCCTCAGTACAGAAGGGAGGCACGTTGGGGAAGGCACAGTCTTATGCCAGGGGTCACAGCTCCCCCACTCAAAGAACTATAGACCGCTTCCTAGTCTCTTAAAGAAACATGTTTAAAAGGTTAATTTCTAATTTTGCGTGTCTGGTGTGACTGACGATTTGCCTGTGTGTGCGCGCGCTGAATTCTATGGTTTGAATAAGAATGGCCCCCATAGATCCAAGTGAGGAGCAGAACTTGGCAGCTTACTCCCTGGTTCTTACTCAGAGGGATGGCATGGGTCACGGTGGGCTGGGCCCTCCTACATTGTAAACCGACAGAATGTTGCACAGACGCGGTCACAGCCCGGTGGAGACTGTCCCTTAACTGAGACGTCCTCTTTGTGTCAAGTTGATGCAGGTCTCTGAAGCAGGAAGGCTCGGTGGGTTAGACAGGTTCCTGACGAGTCAGCTAAGGCGCTGAGTGCTTCGCTTCTTCAAACCTACACTCCCTGTAACAACAGGGTTCTGCGGTAGTCTACAGCAGAGATAACAATAATAGAAGCAACTGCAAACACACCCTCAGATCACAGGAAGACAATTACCTCAGGTTAAAAAGAGCTTTGGTTAATACATCTTACTGGTCTTTCTGGCAGCTTAAGGAAAATGTGGGGAGAGGGGAAAGGAACAAAGAGTGTTGCGTTTCCTCTAGAAGCATTAAACATATTTTCTGGTTTGGTGGTACCCTGCTGTCAAGGAGTATCTGGGTGAATGTTGGGATAATTCTAGGAGATGGGCCATGTGTAGTAGCTACGGTAAAAATACACATTTTCTTTTCTTCTATTTTGAGGTAGGGTCTCACATCCAGAATCCTGGCGGCTCTGCCTCCTCAGAGCTGGGGTCCCAGGCTAGGGCAACCAAGCCAGGCCCAGTGCATCTCCAAAGCCAGGTGCTGTTTTGTGACTTTCCCTCCCCAACACTGACGTGTCGGAACTGCAGGAGAAGGCAGGGCGCCTCTTTCCCGGACAGTTTCTCTTGAAGCCTGCTGGGACTTCTGGCAACATCATGCCTGGCTGCTAAGTCAGCCTAGAGGAGCTGCTGCCCTATCCCCTCATGGCCCCATCCCATGCTAAAGCTTTTCACACTTTGTTTTTCAGCTCCTCAGGCTTGCTTTCTGCCTCCACTCATTAAATGCTTCATGCTTCTGACTAGGGTCCTAAGTCATCCATGACCCCTTAGACTACCCCCCCTCCCGCACCCCCGCATCTAACCTGTTCCAAGTTTACATGTCCATGCACTTTCATTGTTACATTTATCATTATTAATCAGTGGTGAGAATTAGGTTACTAATCATTTTAATTTTCCGTCAAATTAAGTGATAATGCCACATAATTATCATCATAACACTTGCGTTATCAGTATAGTTATTCATAGTATCCTGCGGGTAATGGCTCCCAGCCCATACAGTCCACCCTAGTAGGCACTGGATTTTTGTTCATCCCTGAGTCTGCAGGGCTACCTCAGCGTTTCCACGGCGAGGAGTAGGTGCTAGCGACTAGCAGCTAGCCACTCCTGGGGAGCTCGGGCTAGCAGGATGGGGGCCTAGCCTGCAGTGGGTTAGAAAACTTTGGGCGGTTGCAAGAGACCTGGGCAGCCAGTTCTGGCGGCGCGCAGACCACGCCCATTCCTACAACAAAACAAAGCCAGCTCCTCAGTCTCTGCGGAACCCCGAACTCAGGTCGGAAAAGCCACGGGACACTGGCACCGCAGGGTTTGAGTGGGCCAGGTGCCGGGAGCTCAGAGGCGCGTGCAAGCCCAGCTCGAGTCTCCCGCGCGAACCGAGGCGGACTGCTCCACTGCGGACCTGCGCGGTAGACGGGGGAAGCCCGCGCGCGCACACCGGCCGGTCACCGCGGGCCGCGCGCCCCCTTCGCGCGCTCCCGCGCAGGCCGAGAGGCTGGGACCGCAGGCGGCGTGGCCCCGGGACGGGCGCGTGGCCCGAGGCCGTGCGAGAAGGCGCAGAGCGCGTGGCGCGGCGCGGTCCCCCCGCCCGGGCTCAGTGCGCCGCTCCACGGCGAACTCCGCGCGCTGCGTGCTCGGGGCCGCGCCAGCCCGGGTGGCCGCGTGTAGGGCGCAGGCTGAGCCCGGCCGGGAAGATGGAGCTGGCCACGCGCCCCCAGGTGAGGGTGCCCCCCAACCTCCCCCACGCCGTCCCTCCCTCCCTCCCGTCCCCCCCCCCGTCCCCCCCCCGCTGCTTTCTGCACGCCAGCCCTGCCCTGCGCGGCTCCTGGCGCGGGTCCGTCTGTCCATGTGGAAGACTCCGGTGCTGAGAACTTATGTCCTGCAGGTGTGCGCGTGGCTCCCCGCCGTGCCACTCCGGGTCTGGAGGTCTGGCCTCTGCAGCCCAGGACCCAGGAAGGGACGCCGCCAGTTTTGGAGCTGCGGGCAGGCGGGGGTGGGTGGGGGTGGGTGGATGGGGGTGTCCTCGGCGCACATTGCTCAGAGACTTGGGGGGCGGAGGAAGGGGCGCGCGGAGGGTAGCTAGCAATCCCCCCACCTTCCTCACCGGAACTGGTGCGCGGAGATCAGGAAGATTAAGAAAAAAAGTTACAAAAAAAAAAAAAAAAAAAAAAAAGACGAGAGTCACACTATCTCAATCTTGGTAATAAGAGTTTAGAAGAGTTGCTGTGGTGTTCGTTCTAGAACCTTCATAGATTGTTTTCCAGGAATTTACCACTTGGGGCAAATGGGAACGTCTTAAGGCCAAGTTAACAAACAACTTTGAAGTTGCAAGTCTTAACGCAAAGCTCAAACCCATTATGGGCCCAACTAGGTTTTGAAACTTTACTAACACTTGAGATTAAGTCTTCCAAAGGGTCATTAAGCGGTGGTGTTGTGATTTCTATTAGTTTACAGTTTCCGGGTTTTTCTCTGCCTTAAAATAGCTCCCTATAAAAAGCGATAACCACCACAAGACATCTAAGTGGACACACACCTTTTTATATAGTGGCAAACAAAGCAGTTTTTAAAATGAACAAAGAGCGCCGCATGTCTTACATGAGAGCTGCTTTCTTGATCCACTTCTGACCGCACCTCCAACTGGGGTTCACCCCTGTTGTCTGCCTGGGCTCTGAGCCTTGGAGGAGCAGGCTTTGCCAGACCTGGCCTGCCATAGCTGTGTGCTGGCCAATTAAAGAGCTAGCCAGCTGGCTAGCTACCTGCGGCCGCTTTGTCCAGTTAGTAGTGACCGCAGACTGTCTTTTCTGAAAGTGGACGTTTGTGAGAAAGTGTTTTAAAAGGTTTCTCCAGTGAAGAGAGAAACAGAAAAACTACCGAGCCAAACTGAGGCTTAGGAGTTCCTTTTGTTTTTGTTTTTGCACATGGCCTTTGAACATATTGGTAGCCTATGATTCTCCAGGGCATAACAAAATGTCTTTGGAAAGAGTTACTTTGTTTTTCAAGACTTTTCCTTCATCCCAGAGTGATCTCCTAACTGCTACCTAACCCTAACCCTGAGCAGATTACCTTGTTCCCATCCCCCGCCTCCACTTCCTGAATGCTAGGATTCTTGAGGCTCCTGGATTGGTTTATGATGTGCTAGGAACAGAACTCTGGGCCTCCTGCGTTCTGAAGGCGGAGTGTGCAAGCTGGACCACAGCTCCAGCCAGCCCGGTGGAGAGAGAGATGAGCTTGGGAATTTCCTCGGAAAATGTAACATACCATTTCTAAAACCTGTCATTTTACCGGAGAGTTCTTTGCAACTTTGATTGTTGTATTCAGGATCTTTGAAAACTCAGGATGTCCCAAAGGGTATATAGGTGGAAGTGGACATTTTTATTCTTAAAAATGAGGCTAGTTTTTGGTAGTTCTGAAATAGTAAACTGTTTACTGTGCGTGTGTGTGGAGGGGAGGGATTCCTACTCATTACACACCAGTTAGGGCAAACGACTGTATGCAAGATGACTGCTTGCGTCGTCCGTCTCTCTCCCCCCCACCCCCACCCCTTTAGTAAGGACTTCCTCATTGGTAGCACAAATTAAGGTAATGTTTTTTTTCTTCTGGAAATGTTCCTGCTCATCATAATGTAAAAGTGAGTAGATTACAGTTGGCGTCACCGAAGTGGGCTGAGTTCTGTGGGCTGGGCAGTGCAGGTGGGATCGCTCACTGACCATTCCTGGCACAGGCTCTCCAGTCCTCAGCCGGATCATGACTACACACCACAAGGGTGTGTGCAAGCAGCACGCTCTAATATCACACATGCCCTAAATATAACTCCCACCTTTGGGAAAGCACAGCACTCCCAAGATGCTCACAGAAAAGCAGCACGGGGTTCTGAGCAGTGCCTGAGCCAGAGAGATACCTGAGTGCATCCCAGGTCACGTTAAAGTCACTGCTTTTGTGCCACCCGTGGGGCTGGACTCGATGCCCCAACAGTGACCTGCATTCCTCCCCCGAGGAGAGTCTACTTAATAGTCCTGTTTTGTTTTGTTTTACTCCTACAGTTTTTTGAGGCAGGGTCTCTCGGTACCCTGACTGTCCTGGAATGGTCCGTATTTGCAAGGCCAGCTGCTCGGTGTTTTGCAGAAGCCTGACCCATGCACCGAGGGGCTGAATTCTCAGAAGTCACAGGGGTTTGATTTGGTGATGGCAGAGAAAACCAGGAGACAATTTCAGTTAAAGCCAGTTTGTCTATGTCATAGTGCATTACTGAGAAGTGCTGCGCAGTGGTTTGAGCTGGGCAATCCCCAGGTGCCACAGTGCAGGAGGTAGAGCTTTGGAGCTAGTCTTCACTCCCCAACATCTGGGGGTTTGTTTCCAATATCAAGATTTAGCTTTTATTCGGGGACTGATATAGATCAATAGGATTTTTTAAAAATTTCCTTTTCTTTATATTAAAAAAAGTAGTGGCTAGGAATGCTTAAAGCTGGATGGAGAAGAGCCATACTTAGTCAAAGCTTCGGTTAGCGCTCAGGAAAGAACCTCCATGGTAGTAAATGCTAACACCGCACGTGCAAGCCGTGCCACTCACTGTGAAGACTTGGCGTTGTGGCTGGAGTACATAGTTTGTTCTTCCCCGCCTGTCTGTCTTCATAGTTGCCATGTTTATGCCGTCCTGTTTCCCCCACCTTCTACACCACAGAGTCTGTGGGCCTCTTCCTAGCTCCTGTGGTCACTGCAGTTCAGGATGACCACCTCATTCTCCCCCTTCCTTCTCTGAGTCGTACTGTGCTAGGTCCCCGAAGTTTGGAGATTAATTCTCCCTGTGGTTCTGTGAAGTGGATTGTGTTATCTCGTAATAAAGATAAGACTGAATCCGCTGCTTTGCCCAAGGCCACTGGCTGGGCGTGTGTCTGCAGAACTGCCATCACCGTCTGGCCGTTGCTGCTGGAGTCGGCGTGAGTGTACACTGACACAAGGCCAGGCATCTTTGCGTATCTCTGGTCAAGGATGGCCAATGGAACACTACCACATGGGCCGAGGACACAGGGGTGCTCTAGCAACATATACATGACTACCAGGGGCTGCCACGGTTCCGTCACTCCTCAACCAGACCAGCTTGGTTTTGTCAGGGACCTGGCATGAGTGAGCTCTGACTGAATGAGCGCCTCTCTGTTGTTTTATGTTTGGGGGGGGGGGCAGGGCGTACGGCACAGGGGATTGGGGGAGGTCTCACCAGATTATGTTTTATAAAAGTCACTTTTGGAAATATAAGATCCGCACAGCTTTTACATGGGGACAATCTCACATAGTTTTTAATGGCGTAGGTAGGTAACATAGTAACAGCAGAGGACATGAGGACAGTGTCTGTGCCAGCCTCATGTTCTGGAGTTCCCTGCATACAAGCCTTGCTGGGCTGGTTGCTCTTAACCATGCTTTCTTCAGTCCTGTGTTTTTTGAGGAGCCCCAGGGGCCTTTGGTTTCATGCTGGATGTCCGTATGTTCCATGAATTACATGTGTATTTTACATATTTTCCGCTAACAGAAATCTTTGTTAAAGAAACTTTGCGATTCATGTTTCAGAATAGGCACAGTGTGTGCCTTGAGGCTTGTGCTGGAGTCTTATTTAACACTGTGCTAAAAGCATTGACTACCTCAGGGGGATGTGCCTGATTTGCAGTCTGTGGGAACCTTTGGCACCTGGCTTTACTGGTGCAGGCCTACCTGGTTGTCCTGTTTGCTGAGGGAAAGCAGTTCTTATTGAACATAGCTTCAGGGCTCACGAAATCTGTGTTATAGTAGTGACTCATGCTATCCGGAATTTAAGTAACATGTTGAATCTGGGGGAAAGTGGTTAGTTGTTCTAGAGAGTTCATCTTTTTTACCATCTGGTCTACCCTGCAGACCATCCCCCCCAGTGTGTGTGTGTGTGCATACACACAGGCAAACACACACACACACAGAGGCAAACACATACACATATACATACACACACACGCAAACAAACACATGCACACACACACACACACACACACACACACACAAATACATGCACACACACAGGCGCGCGCGTGCGCACACGAGTACACACAGAGGCAAACACATACACACATATACACACATGCAGGTAGACCACAGTGCTACAAGAGGGAGTCTGTGCTGGGTGATCCAGATGTTGCTCCTTTCAGGAATAGTCTTCCTTAACAGCTTTCCTAAAAATGTATTTTCACTGAAGTTAGACATCTGGATGACAAACGTAAAAGCTTGCTCATCATAAAGAGGTTTCTAAGAGATTGAGAATCAGATGGTCCTGTGTTGCTTGAAGTGGGTGGGCGTGGCCTGTAAAGCATCACCAAGATGTGGAGGTAACAGTGTCCAGTTTTTGGTTTGTTAGTTGTTTCATTTCAAGAAAGAGCCATAGAATCCCTGAGGCCTGCCGTTGGGCCAGCTGGGGCTGCCTGGTGTGGGGGTGCAGTTCCTGGAGCTGAGGTCCCTGCGAATTTTACCGGTTTACCCCAGGAATGATTTCCTCAGGCCATCCTAAGAGGCAGCTCAGTCCTCAGTCAGCTTGTCCTACCTGCAGCTGGGTGTAGCAGAGCCTAGAGAGCGCCTTGCGTGGTGGGTTTCTTGGCCGAAATCTTGAAGCAGTTTCAGCCCCTGCAGGAGCCCCTTGGCCACTGTTGTGAGGGCCCCAAAGTTATCTCCAGGGCAGTGCCTGGCGCCCCCACAGCCCCCATCATGTGGCCGGTGAAATGTTGGTTATTAAAAGCTGGTGGTGGAGGGGCTGGCACAAAACAGGTGGTGAATGTTTGTCAAATTGAAATGGAAAAGGTGGCCGAGGGCTAAGTAGAGTGTGTGCTGTGTGCGTATTCCTAACAGCTTGAGGTGTTTCTGTTGAACTCATGTGGGGGCCAGTTCATGCTTGCCCCAGAGGATTCGGGTTAGCCGCCCTCATGGTGGAGCTGTCTCATAATCCTCCGGGTTTAGCTTTCAAACCTTTGTGTATTTTGTAGTTTATTCCAGTGTGTGTGTGTGTGTGTGTGTGTTAATTCTAAATGAGATTATGGAATTACCAAGTGTAAAGTTCTGATGTTGTTTGCAATAACCCTGAACTAGGAAGGCTATCTCAGCTGGGACGTGGCGGCGTGGACTGCCTGTAATCCTAGATGCGGAGAAACTGGGCCAGGAGGGCTAGTAATGCTTCTCTGAAACACCCCACTTCTGAGGAAAAGGAACTGAGGTAGCTCTAATCCATCCCCTTTTCTCACACTCAGCTTTTACTGGAAACTTCTCAACCCAAAGGACATGAATCAGAGAGGAGACCAGACTTTTCCTGATACTGAAATCCCTAAGAATTTCTAATGCAAGATGTCTAGTGTTCTTATTTTAGTTTAAAAGGGAGAGCTAAGAAATAGTGTGTGTTTAATAATATTGTTTGTTTGTTTAAGACAGGTTTTCTCTGTGTAGTTTTGGCTGTCCTAGACTTGCTTTGTAGACCAGGCTGGCCTAGAACTCCTCTGCCTCCCAAGTGCTGGGATTAAAGGCGTGTGCCACCATGCCCTGCTTAATAATATTGTTTATTCTCTTTTTCACCCCTAGCAACTGATGGTGGTGGTGGTGTTTTAAAGCAGGTGGTTAGAAGCCTTGGGGCCCCATCCAGCATTGGCTGATGTTGCACAAGACCCAATCCCTCCAGGCTGAACCCTTCACCTGACTCTGGACCGGCTCCCTACACTACCTGCTGCAGGCACTTAGCAAGCGCAGCCTCTGTCCTAGTGACTGTTCCTTGAGCTAAGTGGTTGCTGTTAGCATTTTTTTTTAAAGGGGGTGAACCATTCATTCGGGCAGAATGACAAGAGCCTGGTGGAGTCAGCTGCCTACGTGGGTACTCTGGAGGTGACCGAGGCTCATTTTGTTTAGTGGCGTTGGTCTTAGTAGGGCGTGAGTGTGCCGTGGGCACCCTGTGGACTAGCTTTCTGTGCCTGGCGGTTTGAAGAGCTGGCCCATGTTGCTCCCTGCCTGGCTCACTGTGACTCCTTCATAGACCATCTGCATCTGGCAAGTGTGTAGACAGCAGTGGGTTTGGGGCCAGGTCACTGCTCATAGGAGGCTTCCCGATCCCAGACACGGGATGGCACCTCCCTCTGGGACTTTTAGAATTAATCTCCATGTATGGACCACATCAACACCATGTGAAGATGGTCCCTCACGCTGACACATACGACCTTGTTTACTGCTTTAGTTGGCCTCACGCAGTAGCCAGCTTTAGCCAGAGCATCAGACGGTTTATACTCGGAGAGTTAGGAGGAACCCCACGAGTAAGGTGTTCAGTCACGAGCACTGGCCCCCCAACCATGCTTTTCCATAGAGCGTGTTGTCAAGAACTGAGACCGTGGCCTCTTGTTTTCTTGGAGTTCTCTCACGAGCACTCAGGATTCTCATGCGGCTTCCCTGGACTGTTGTTCCCTTCTCAGCACAGCACCCGGTGGTACTTAGTCGATGCTTGGTAAAGGGTGCTGGCTGCAGGCAGGACAAGGTCGTGCCGCGACTGCTAACACTCGCGTAGCTTACCGGGTGTAGGGCCTTCTGTCCCCAGCATGCCCACCTCCCACTTCCGGGCACCAGGCCTCGACTCCACTACCTTCTGAGTGGACGGGACTCTGCTTCGCTGGCTCCTTGAAGCAGGCAAAGGGAGCGAACTGTGAGACGAAGCATTGTGTGCCCCTCAGGTGGGAGTCTTTAAACGCCATCCCATGATCATGGCGCCTCACCCCTCTGCCCTGGCACCTGCCAGCATTGCACACTGCAGTCAGGTGATCCGTGTGAGAGGGGGCCTGGGACAGAGCCTCTGGCTGGCTGACGGTAGCGCGGATGTGCATGAGAAAGCATTTTTATTGTAAGCTTCTGTGAGGTGTTTGATGGTCTCACAGTTCCCTCTGTGGCTGTCATTTGAGTGACCGAGGGTCAGGGTGGCCGGGGAGAGCAGTACGTGCAAGCCGTTCCGTTTTGGTGGGTATGTTGGTAGCAGGGGTGCGATTGCTCCGTTACTGAGTGGAGTTCAGGCTGAGTCGGCTAACCTGCTGGAGTGCTCCCCAGAGAGTGGTCATTTACTCTGTTCAGACATCAGTAGCAGCTTAAGGAAGCCACGGAAACAGCCTGCCGGGGTCGGTAATCCGCCTCCTACAGTCTACGGATAGGCTTCCTGTTTCCTATCTGCTGGTGTCCCTGGCAGAAGAAGTGAACTTGAGTCTTAGGTTATCTGCCAGAATTCCAGCTCACTGGCTTCAGGTTGCTGTCAAATAGGTCTTCAGAGCCTGTACAGACAGCTGTGTGAACTGTCCGCTGACATGCCTTCCTCTAAAAAAAACAAAAACAAACAAAAAATCTTATTAAAGTGGTAAAGTATACAGAGCTTTATATATAATGAGCTATTTCACCCTGTTCTCTCTCTCTCTCTCTCTCTCTCTCTCTTCCTAACTTCCTTTCTTTCGCTTTTCCTTGTTTGTTTGTTTGCTTTTCGAGACAATGTTTCCCTATGTAGCCTTGGCTATCCTGGAACATACTCTGTAGACCAGGCTGGCCTCTAACTGAGAGATCCGCTTGCCTCTGCCTCCCAAGTGCTGGGATACAGGCGTGCGCCACCACCTCCTGGCCAGCGTGTTTTTTTCAAGACAGGCTCTTGCCATGTAGCTCACACTGGCCTGGAACTCACCGTAGTCCAGGCTGGCTTTGAACACTCAACACTCGAAGTGCTGGCGCTTACAGGTGTGCACCAGGGGCACATGTGTGTGTGCGTGCGTGTGATATATGTGTGTATGGATGCTCATGTCTGTGTGCTTGAGTGTAGAGGCTAAAAGTTAAAATCAGGTGTGCTCAGTCACTCTCTACCCTAGCTTTTGAGACAATCTCTCACCAAGATCACTAGGCAGGTTGCCCAGGAAGCCCCAAGCATCCTCCTGCCTCTGCCTCCCCAACACCTGGCTTTTTGTGCGGTATGCTGAGCATCTGGACTCAGGCCCTCACCATCATGGCCGGTGCTCCACTGACCGAGCCATCTCCCATTTAACCATTTTAAGCACATAGTTAAGAACATTCACACTGTTTTAAACTGTCAGCTCTCACCTGAGCTTCCTGGCGTTCTACACTCAAGCTTTGTAGCCCCACTGCCTTTCTCCTGGCCCCTTGCTTCTGTCCTGTCCTTTCTGATATTTGACTGTTGTAGGTGCAGAGTGCATAGTATCCTGTTGTGACTGCACTGTTTTACTTGGTGCAGCGATGTTTAATGTGTTCATGCATGTGGAAGCGCGTGTGTCAAAATTTCATTCCTTTTTTGAGGCAGGCTCTCCCTATATAGCACTGGCCTGAAACTCATACAGACCAGACCGACCTCAAGCCCAGACTGCCTGCCTCTGCCTCCTGAGTGCTGGGGTTAGAGGCTCCAGTCCTTGGCCATCTGCGTGTGTCTCTGTAGGCGTGCCTCTCTAAGTCCTTTGCCTGTTTCTCGGTTGACGTTTCTGTAGTCACTGAGTTCTCCTTGGTGTTACGTGCTCTGTAGGCTGCCTTTAGACTGTTCCTGCAGGATCCTTCGTAAAAAGAAAAAGTTACGGGTTTTTAGTACTTATGCTGCCAAAGCAAGCACAGATGTTTCCATACAGGTCCAATGTAGAGTTCCTGCTGTGGTGCAGGCCATGGGTTCAGTCCTCAGCACCAAACAACAGATAAGAACCTTTCATTTTGGTGAAGTCTAGTGCACCGCATCCTGTCCCCCTGGTTTCTTCTAAGAGCCTCACAGACAGAGGTAGCTCTCACATTTAAATCTGTGTTGAATTACCTTTTGTAGGTGGTTGCGTTCTGTCTTGTGTAGGGATGCCATAGGGAGATGTCCTTTCTGGTAGTGCCCTGTGCCTTTGAGGGGCACTCATTGGTGTCAGCCCATGCCAGCGCCATCTCCTGGGCTTCTAGAACTTTGCAGGGTGGGCTGAAGTCAGGAAGTGGGGGTTCTTCCAAGTCTAAGCCTTGCTGACAGTTAAAGTCCCCCCAGATTCCACATGACCTCGTAAATGGAGCTTTTCTGTTTTTGCCAGAAATTTTGCTGAGGCTTTGACGGCACGTGTGTGAACGCTATAGGCAGTTTTGACCAGTACAGGCATCTGAGGGGTGATTTCCTGCGTCTCCCTAAGTCTTCAAATACTCCATAGTTGGGGTGTACGTAAAGACTTCTGCCTCTTTGCTTAAGTCTGTTTTCATGCCCTGTAGATGGGATTGTTGGGCGATTTCCTTGTCAGCCACAGAAGTGCCTCGGTGTTAATCACTCCTTGACTTTATGTCCTGGAATGGTACTGAGTGCACCGACTGGCGCTGCCTGCTCTTCTGTGGAGCGCCCGCCGGGACCCTCCACAGCACAGGTGCCTTATGTCCTAACAGATGTGCCTCACTTCTTCCTCTCCAGCGCAGAGGCCCTTTACTCATCCCTTTTTCTTGCCTGATTGCTCATGAGTTTTCAGGATGGTGCTGAAGAGGTGAAAAGGAGACGTGCCTAGGTCATTCCCGATTGGGAGGAATGCCACTGTGGGTTTTAACGTGTGGGCACAGCTCCCCTCCGTTGTTGGTGACTTTGTTTTTCTCTCTTCTGAGGCCTTTTTGCAGTCGCTGTGTAATGGTCCCTTCCCGCTTGACTTCAGTACGGTGCATTTGAACGTCAGGCGTTACGTCATTTCCCGTTGTGCCTTGCTCACCTGTGCATCGTTTCGCTGTGCTGCCGATTCAGCCAGCGTGCTGGCGTTTGCCTCATGAGGGTGCTGCTCTGGAGCAGCCTGTCCGCCTTTGGTATCAGGTAGCGGCCTCCTGGGAGTTAGGGGTGCCCTTTTCTCCTCAGTTTCCCTGGGAGAGTTTGCAGGCCGGCGTTGGTTATCACGTGTTTTGCAGAGTTCACTGCTGAAATGTTACTCCTGGGGAAAGTCTTGGCCACTGGTTGAGGTCCCTCCTCGCTTGGGTCTGTTCAGATCTTCTCTTCGGGATTCAGTCTTAGAAGGCGGTGCCATACAGAAACGTACCTGTTTGATCTCGGTGAGCCCAGGGTTTAGTGTGCAATCACCTGTGGGTCTCCTAAATCCTTTGTTTTTAAAGCCTCCGTAAACGTAATGATAATATCCTTACTTTTATTTTCTGGTTTTAGTGCTTGGAGATTTCCCTGTCTTCAGTGCACCAGAAGGCTCGCTGATTTTGTAGGTATTTTGAAAAGCCAGCTTTGTTTTATCACTTAACTCTCTGTTGTGATTTTATCGTCACAGCTGTAACCTTTAGTAGTTTCTTCTGTTGGCTTTTTCTGGTTCCTTAATGTATGAAGTTAATGGTCTTTGTATTAACCGGTGCGTTTACAGCTGCGCCTGTCCTGATAGAACAGCATTAGCTATAGTGCACAGATTGGGTGTGTTTCTTTCAAGACCCAGGTTGAGTATTGCTTATCCACAATGCTGGGGGCCAGAAGCAATTATTTCGTGAGTGTTTATTTGCTCATACACAATAAGATATTTTGGCCTGGAAGTAGAGTCAGACAGGACACAAACTAAAGTGTTTTGTATGTGCCTTCTACATATAGGCTGAATGTAATTTTCTACAAAGTTTTAAATCATTTTGTTTGTTCATGAAACTGTTATGTAATTTTTCATTTGTGGCACTCAACAAAGGTCATATTTTGAAACATTTCAAGTTTCGGATTTTGAGATTGGGAAATTGAGCTTGTTTTTTTTTTTTGTTTGTTTGTTTTTGTTTTTTGTTTTGTTTTGTTTTTTTTTTCCATTTCTGTATACCTGGGAACTTGCCCGCTTTCCTGTGGCTTCTGAGTCCCACTTCACCTCTACTGATCAGAAAAGACAGTTTGTGTGGTGTTATTATTTAAAATGTGTCACATTTATATTGTATAGTCTAGCATGTGGTCTGGCCTGGATGCTGCTTGATTTTATGTGTACCCTTGAGAAAAGCACTTGCTCTGTTGAGTTGAGTGTCTCTGTCTTCTGCTTGGTTTATTGTTGTTCAGGGCCTATTATTTCTGGGCTCCTCACTGCTCTGTCCTTGCTGAAAGTGAGGTGTTGATGTCAACATCTGGGTCTGTTACTAGGGAGCCTTTTGTTCCTCTCTTTAGCATCAGGGTTTGTGTCCTGTCTTGGGAGTGTATATTGAAAAGTGTTCACGTTGTCTGGGAGAGCTGAGTGTCTTGCTCAAACTGTCTCAGCTTTGTGTATTATGTCTGTGTTGTCTGATTGTATCCACCCCGCTCTCCTTTGCACCTGTTCACCTTTTCATGCTTGCATCTTTAGATCTGATGCAATTAGCATCTAGTTGTATTATTTACTCTCAAAGAAACCCAAACAAAACAAAAGGCGTGTTGCAGACAGAGCTGGCGCTCAAACCCAGGCCCGGGGCACACGGGCAGTGCAGTGCTCTGCTGCTCATCATCACCAGCTTTTGTTGTTGTTGTTGTTGAGAAAGGGCCTTGTTAAGTAGCCCAGGCTGGCCACAAACTTCCTAGCTAGTGAGGCAGTGCTTGGACTTGAGGTCTTCCCGCCTTAGCTGAGACTGTAGACATGCTGCCAGGCCCCGCGTGTCTTTCATTTGTGCTTTCTGTGTGTCTTACAGCGCTCTCCTCCTTGCGATGGTAGGTCTCACGATGTAGCCCAGGCTGACCCTGCACGGCCTCGAGCGTGCTGGGTTGTAGGTGTGCCTCAGTGTTCTTGGCTCCTCACAGCCTTTGCGTCTCTCCTTCCTTACGGCCTCTCTGTATGTTGATTTCCCTGTAGGACCCACTTTACTCTATTCGCACATGGCCGGTGCTTCCTGTCGGTGCTTTCTGTGGTCCTGTAGATAACATCCTATATTGCAATCACTCAATAATAACTTAACATCATTCATAAAAACTGCCCAGTGAATTTTCATCCTCCAGCTTATGTTATTGATGTTATAAATGGCATCTTTACTGTAGACTAGTAAGTTTTCTAATTCTACAGTTAATAAGCTAGAGTCAGAACCAGGTTACAGTAATATATAATAATATATACGTATGTTTCTATCTTCCCTTGAGTGCTATGGCTCCGAGTCACTCTCACTTTCATTTCAGTCTGAAGGATTTGCTCTTTAATGAGTTCTGGTTGGTCCCACTAGAGACAAGAAGTGAATTCGAATTTGTTACCTGAAAATATATCTTAATTTCCATTCATTTTTTGAGGGACAGTTTTCCCCCAGATACAGCATTTTTGTTTGGACAGGGTTTTGCCTGCAGCATGTTGTACACAAAGCATTGTGCTGCCTTCCTGTCGCAAGGCTTCTGATGTCTGAATGCACCGTGTGTGTGTGTGTGTGTGTGTGTGTGTGTGTGTGTGACAAGTTGCTATTCTCGTTAAGTTTCTTCGCCGTGAGCTTTCAGCACTTATGCCGCGTCTCTGCTTGTGTTTCTCCGTTCGTCCTTGTTGAGGCTGGGCGTGTAGCTCAGCGGCGGAGCATAGCCCTGTCAGGTGAAGGTCCTGGGGTCAGCCCCTCGCCCTACAAGGAAACAGTGAGAACGGATGAATTCTGTGTGGAGTCCGTTGTGCTTCTTGTGTTTGTATATTCATGTCTTTCATTAACCTAGATTTTTGGATTGTTTTGTCAGACAGAGATGTGAGCAAACATCTACTTACCCTGGACAGAGAATCATGAAGTTCAGTTAGTGAGCCAATGAGTTGGGTTGGGTTAACTTACAAAAATGTGGGCGAGGGGTAACTTTTACAGACCCCCCCCCCCTGCAAAAAAAATTACCAGACAGCTGCATCAGCAGAACCTCACAGCAGCACATAAAAGCTGGAGCATGCTGCGTAGCCTGAGGGCTGCTCCTGGGCTTGGAGAGGGTTCTTTCCAAGTGCCTCCGTCTCCACCTCTTGTGGGCAGCGTGCCAGGTCTGAACCTTCCCAGGTGGAGCTGGTCTTAGAATATCTCTTCCCAGTCCCTTCTGCTAATGTGAGATTGTTAGCGGCTGGGCCTAGCGTAGTCTGTCAGTTTCAGGAACTTCCTGAAGCCGTTGGGTTGTTTGTTGACCTTCCCCGCAGGGTGGAGCACTTTGCCTGGGGTAAATTGCCATGCAAACACACAGCATGAACACATAACAACTTGATTGCACTTTTGATTCCATCTTAATAATTTCACCCAGCCAGAAGTTTTAGAAATTTAGGGAGTTTCTCTTTCTCCCCTGCGTCTGCGTTGGGTGTGGAGACTTGCAGCTTTATCCCAGCACTCTGGGCAGAGGCGGGTGGATCTCTGTGAGGTTGAGCCTGGTCTACATAGTGAGTTACAGGCTAGGTGAGGCTACACGGTGAGACCCTGTCTTACCACACCCCCAAAACAGAAACCCAAAAGAAGAAGAGGAAGGAGGCGGAAGGGGAGGGGACGGGAGGGGGAAGAGAAGGAAGAAAAGAAGAGGAGGAGGAAGAGGGAAACACACAGCCCTTGGCCTTGGCGGCGGTGTTAGGGAGAGCTGAAGCAGTCTTTTCCACCAGGGTCTCTTCACTCAGGGCTCTACATGGGACTCGACCCTCAGACTGCAGTCCCTGCCCAGCCAGTTGCTTTGACGGTGATATGGAGCATAAGGTGGTGCCAGGTGAGGCGCACACTCCAGGTCCTAGAGTGTGACGCTTTTCCTGAGGCTGGCGTTAGAGGACAGGACCGGTTTTCCCTTAGTAAAGATGCTGCTGCAGGGGCGCTGCTGGGTTGGTAGGCGGCTTCCCTGGCACAAAGCTCGGCTTTACCCCTCAACACCAAACGGAGCTCGTGGGGCGGGCGTGCCTGGAGTCCCAGCCCTGGGGAGGTCGAGGCAGGCAGGAGGAGCTGAAGTTCAAGACTAGCCGGGGCTACACCAGGCTCACACACTCTCCCTCCCACACCATATTTAAAAATAACGTTATATGTGATGACTGTGCACCCCATGGCTAGGTGGGATGCGTAGTACAAGAAGGGTAAATTTAAGTATCTGAGATGTAGGAAAAACTAAGTCTTAATTGGAATTACACTTGATTGTATGATATGAAAGTTTAATGGTGCTTTACATTGATTTGTTTTTGAGAAGTAAGTGCCTGACTGGAGGCCAGCTGGCACTTCGAGGCTTGTTTTTACAGCTTATTACTTTTACTTTTAATTTTTAAAATTATTTTTTACATATGCATTTCTATTGTTGCATAACTACATACAGCAAGGACCATGAAACGGTGAGGAATTATATAAATTTTACAGCCATAGTGTTTTGGCTATTTGTATTTGGCAACCTTGAGGAAAACATCTTTCCTATCTTGGTGAGTCTAACATTCTGAGTGTAAATCAATATCTATCATATCTCATCTCTATGAACTTAAAACATCTATCTAGACCTAAAAACATCTTAACCTCTAAACAACTAAGCTTAATTGTAAAACTAAACTATCTGTACTTCAACCCCATTAGAGACTTGAAAAGGAATAAAATTCATTACCCAAGTAAATAGAAAGATCAGGTTAGCAGCTTCCAAAGTGAAAAAAATGACAGAGACAGTTTGCTGCCTGAACAGTCACCCAAAACTCTCTATAACATTGGAGCATCATCTTCAGCAATCTGCCCCAGTATATCTGACAGACATATTTGTGAGGCAGGAACTATTGAGGACTTGCTTACCCTGTCTTGGCAGAAGTGGCTGTCGACTCTGTCTGCATCCAAGGTTTCAGGAGGTGATGAGGGAGGGCGCTACAATCGGGATGTAAAGAATTCAAGCTGCAGAACAAGCAGGTAACTTACAGTGCTAAGCCCACTACATGGGAACAGCTCTGAGACAGGCCGAGACATGAATGTACATGCATAAACAGGGCTTCTTGTTGGTCACGGAAGCCCTGTGACTTATTATTAGATGCCATTCTTCATATGGCATGAATGAAGATTTGCAGATGTCCTTCTTCTGCTCATACAAAGAGCAGAGAACCAGCCTTGATTGTTCTGTGCATACTGCACACCTCATACATTTATAATGTTAGGACTGTGTAACGCTCGTGAGAAGTTATATGTTTTCAGAACGAAAGAACGGGACACTGACGCTGGATTACTTTCCTTTTGTAAGTGGATTTCAGTTAAGACTTGGGTTGGCAGAAGGCAGAGTGGCATGGAACCCTCCAGAACAGGGGTTCTCAACCTTCCTAACGTTGAGGCCCTTTAATTTAGTTCCTCATGTCTGGTGACCCCCAGCCATAAAATTACTTTTGTTGCTACTTTATAACTTTAATTTGGCTGCAGTTGTGGATCATAGTGTAAATGTCTGTGTTTCCTGTTGGTCTCAGGAGATCCTTGTGAAAAGGTTGTTTGACACTCCCCTCCACCCCCGCTTGAGAACCACTGCTGTAGTGCATTCCTCTGTTGTAGGGATGCTGGGAAGCACCTGGTAAGAAAGGGTTTCCTTAGGTACAATGCTGCAATGCTCATCCCCACATCCCCACACTCACCTCCTCACACCCACACACTCACCTCCTCACACCCACACACTCACCTCCTCACACCCACACACTCACCTCCTCACACCCACACACTCACCTCCTCACACCCACACACTCACCTCCTCACACCCACACACTCACCTCCTCACACCCACACACTCACCTCCTCACACCCACACACTCACCTCCTCACACCCACACACTCACCTCCTCACACCCACACACTCACCTCCTCACACCCACACACTCACCTCCTCACACCCACACACTCACCTCCTCACACCCACACACTCACCTCCTCACACCCACACACTCACCTCCTCACACCCACACACTCACCTCCTCACACCCACACACTCACCTCCTCACACCCACACACTCACCTCCTCACACCCACACACTCACCTCCTCACACCCACACACTCACCTCCTCACACCCACACACTCACCTCCTCACACCCACACACTCAACTCCTCACACCCACACACTCACCTCCTCACATGCACACACCTTCTCACATGCATACACTCACCTCACATGCACATATTCACCTCCTCACACCCACACACTCACCTCCTCACACACACTCACCTCCTCATACCCACACACTCACCTCCTCACACCCACACACTCACCTCCTCACACCCACACACTCACCTCCTCACATCCCACACACTCACCTCCTCACACCCACACACTCACCTCCTCACACCCACACACTCACCTCCTCACACCCACACACTCACCTCCTCACACCCACACTCACCTCCTCACACCCACACACTCAACTCCTCACACCCACACACTCAACTCCTCACACCCACACACTCACCTCCTCACATCCCACACACTCACCCACTCACCTCACATCCCACACACTCACCTCCTCACACCCACACACTCACCTCCTCACACCCACACACTCACCTCCTCACACCCACACACTCACCTCCTCACACCCACACACTCAACTCCTCACACCCACACACTCACCTCCTCACACCCACACACTCACCTCCTCACACCCACACACTCACCTCCTCACACCCACACACTCACCTCCTCACACCCACACACTCACCTCCTCACACCCACACACTCACCTCCTCACACCCACACACTCACCTCCTCACACCCACACACTCACCTCCTCACACCCACACACTCACCTCCTCACATCCCACACACTCACCTCCTCACACCCACACACTCACCTCCTCACACCCACACACTCACCTCCTCACATCCCACACACTCACCTCCTCACACCCACACACTCACCTCCTCACATCCCACACACTCACCTCCTCACACCCACACACTCACCCACTCACCTCACATCCCACACACTCACCTCCTCCCATCACCTCCACACTCACTTTCTCGCCCCTTTCTTCCCGCCTCCTCTCAGTCAGCTCTCACTTTCATGGTGTGTTCCTGCTCTCCTTCCCTCCCTTCAGTCTCTTCTCTCCTCTCACAGTCCCGTCCCTCCCCCCTCCCCTCGTCCTCCTCTTCCCCCTCCCTTCCTCTCATGCACTGTGTGTCTGGATATGAACTCGCATGTGGAATCCAAAAGACAGAAAACATGCGTCTGCTGCTATGATAACCACCGTCCGTTTGGTTCATTTCTGCACCAGTGAGAGAATCTCGCTCCTTTGTGTGTCTGCGCCAAAGGCCATGTGTGTGCTCATCGATTGCTGGGCTTCTGGGCTGCTCCCTGCTCCTGCCTGTTATGGACAGTGTAGCTGTGAGGGTGGTGTGTGAGAGCCCCTGTGTCTCGGGATCAGCTCCTCAAGTGGTACAGCTCAAGAGAACAAAAAACAAAACAAAACCAAAAACCCACTCCTGGATGCTCTTCTGGGAATCGGCCTGTGCCCGCTTATTAGGGAAACAGCCCAAGCCCCCCTTATCCATGGTGAACACGTACTATATAAACATTGGGGGTTGGGAGGGGTTTGGGGTGAGTACATTCCTGTGGTTGTGGCTGGCATGCTGCAGGTGATGCCTTCTGAATACTACCCAGAGAGTTGGCGGTCACCAGGCTGCGTGTGCCAGGGCACGCAGGCTCAGAACAGGGACGGACTGGTTCTTCCTCCTGCCAATCTCAAATTTAGATTTCTGGGGTTTGAACACAATGCTTCCACCTTCCATGCCAGTTTATGTAGTTTTTGAGAACTATCAGCTCATTTACCCATTTATTGATTAGATAATCCAGCTTCTTAGAGTTCTGAAGGCCTCTGGTTCTTACTCTCCTGTCAAATGTGTAGGCAGCAGAGTTTCCATAGCCCATCCCTTCAACGACTGTTTCCTTTGCTGTGCGAAAGTTTTAATGTTTAATGTCATATAATCCCAATTTTCAGAGTCCTTGCTTGTTCCTGTATCCTGAAATGTTTTGCTTTCATTTTCCTCTGTTGGCTTTGGGACCTCAGGTCATAGGTTAAGATCTTTGATCCAGTTTGAATTGATTTTTTAGACTCGGAGATAATGAGCTCAGTTTTCATTCTTGTACACAAGGACACACAATTTCCCCAGTACCATTCACTATCGAAGAGGCTTGCTTCTCATTGGATGTTTTTGACACCATGGTTGTAGCTGTGTGCATTTATTTCTGTTTCTGGTCTGTGTGGCTGTTTCTGTCCATGACTCTGCAGGTGTCCAGTTGCTGAGGTGTTGAATTGTATAGAAGCTGAGGTCAGGCCCTGTGCTGCTGCAGTGTGTGGAGCTGAGGTCAGGCCTGTGCTGCAGTGTGTGGAGTGAGGTCAGGCCCTGTGCTGCTGCAGTGTGTGGAGTGAGGTCAGGCCCTGTGCTGCAGTGTGTGGAGTGAGGTCAGGCCTGTGCTGCAGTGTGTGGAGCTGAGGTCAGGCCATGTGCTGCAGTGTGTGGAGTGAGGTCAGGCTTGTGCTGCTGCAGTGTGTGGAGCTGAGGTCAGGCCTGTGCTGCAGTGTGTGGAGCTGAGGTCAGGCCCTGTGCTGCAGTGTGTGGAGCTGAGGTCAGGCCCTGTGCTGCAGTGTGTGGAGCTGAGGTCAGGCCTGTGCTGCAGTGTGTGGAGCTGAGGTCAGGCCTGTGCTGCAGTGTGTGGAGCTGAGGGTCAGGCCTGTGCTGCAGTGTGTGGGGCTGAGGTCAGGCCTGTGCTGCAGTGTGTGGAGCTGAGGTCAGGCCTGTGCTGCAGTGTGTGGAGTGAGGTCAGGCCCTGTGCTGCAGTGTGTGGAGTGAGGTCAGGCCTGTGCTGCAGTGTGTGGAGCTGAGGTCAGGCCCTGTGCTGCAGTGTGTGGAGTGAGGTCAGGCCTGTGCTGCAGTGTGTGGAGCTGAGGTCAGGCCTGTGCTGCAGTGTGTGGAGTGAGGTCAGGCCCTGTGCTGCAGTGTGTGGAGTGAGGTCAGGCCTGTGCTGCAGTGTGTGGAGTGAGGTCAGGCCTGTGCTGCAGTGTGTGGAGTGAGGTCAGGCCCTGTGCTGCAGTGTGTGGAGCTGAGGTCAGGCCTGTGCTGCAGTGTGTGGAGCTGAGGTCAGGCCTGTGCTGCAGTGTGTGGGGCTGAGGTCAGGACTGTGCTGGCTGCAGTGGTGTTCTGTGGATTTCGGCCTGTGTGTGCTCCGGTGCCCGAGGCACAGAAGGTGTCTGGAGAGACAAGGGTGGTAAATACTGATTAATGCGCTGTGTTATGAGGGACGTGAGGTCTCCCTCCTCTGCCCAGATAACTTGTGTTTGACGTTTTGACTTCTCTTTTCATGCCATGTGTGCATATATGGCTTTAATTTATAAAGCATCTGGGGAGCACAAATGAACAAAAATAAGACGCTTGTCTTTCTGACCTGGCTTGTTTTTCTTGCTGTGACTATGTCCAGCCGTATCACTTCCCCTGGTCCTGTCCTTAAGCACTGTGGGTGCACACAGATTAGGTTATGACTCCTTTCTGAGGAGAGACAGTCAAACGGCAGCAAAATTTAACCTGATTTTTCTTGAAAAGCAGAAAGAGTAAATGTGCAGGCCATGATTTCAGACAAGGCCGTGGGGTGCTGGTTTTGTTTTGTTTGTCTTTAATAAACCCGTGGGAGAAAACAGGTCACGAGGAAGCGTATATCCCAGCAGATGCGCATTTCTTAGCCTGAACAGATGTGGTCTCTTGGGTGACTGTCCCTAATGGCATATAAGTTCTCTGGGAGTTAATTCCACAGCTGCTTTAACTGACTTCAAGTATAGGAAAAGGAAAGCCACTTGGTTGGGCGTGTGAACGCTCATCTCTGACTCACATAGGATAACCAAAAATAAAGAACAGTAGGTGATAATTGAGCCGAGAGCTTACTGACTGGAACCGTACATGGTGACTTGCCATCAGGAGAAAGATGCTTCTTAGACACTAAAGCCTTTTGGTCAAGAGCCCAAAAGGAGCCTGGAAGGAACAGTACATATCATACACCTAGAACTGGAACAAATGTGGTATCTCCCCCCCCCCTTTTTCCACCATGGGGTGTCAGCTGAAACATGTTGCTTGGGGTTCTGGGGTCTTGAGGGAAGCCGTGATAGAGAATGAGACAGATGCTACTTCCCAGCAGCCTCGCTTTATCCTTCTCTTCTGAATTCAAAACAGATCCCCAAAGAAGTAGCTGACATCTTTAATGCTCCCAGTGACGATGAGGAGTTTGTGGGTTTCCAGGAAGATGTTCCCATGGAAAATCTATCCAAGAGCTGTGATAGTCTGGACTCGCTGGAGTTGGAGAAACAGGTATGAGTCTTTTTTTTCCAAGGCAGGTGTGGCCCTCTGGAAGCCTACAGCAGGATTCAGGGGCCCATAAAGTTGGCCATGTGTGGTGAGTTGTTGGGTACCATGTTTCAGATGAGACAGCTGCTGGGTTTGCTGCTGTGACAACTTCTGCAGCCCAGCCTTGCCAGGCGCCAGGGCTGACTGCACCCCCAGCAGACCTTGGTTGGCCACGAAAGCACGTCGCTTGCATTTCATGCAGATACAGAATTTACTCGGCCGACTCGGGCTAGTGGAATACAAACTGAAGCTCGGGAGGTGCAAAGGCTGAGTGAGGTCGGCCGTTCCAAGCCCGGGCCACCATTTTCTGGTCTCCTCCTCCCTTGGCACTGTCTTTACCTGCTGTGCACAGCACAGATGCTGGCTGACCCCCTCAGCACAGCCACTCCCCGCTTCGTCAGCTGGCCCTTCTGCCTTGATGGGTTCTCTTCCGCTCTGTGTGATGGAATAATATGTCTGCCTTGATGCAGAGACACTTGTGGGCCTCAGATCACAACCCCTTAAGAGGAGGAGATCATACTTGCAGGGTGCTATCCAGCTTCCGTGGCCCTGACCTTTGACCTTGATTTAAGTGTGCAGCACCCTGCAGCACCTTGCATAGTAGTAGGCACACACAGATGAACCTCCGAGTGAAACAGTTGCTTCTGATATTTCCTTTTGCTTACAGTGTTAATCAGAGTAGACACTGGTTCCTTGGTATTGCCTTGGCAGCATTCTGAGAGCCAAGAGCTGTGTGAACCGTTACCCAGCATGCAGAGAGGCCATGCAGTGGACACTGGCTTTATACGCCCGAGCGAAGAACCCATGCTTAAGCCCTTGGGAATCAGTTCTTAGCAGAGTTGTTTTAATTGTGTCAGTACTGATCACCCTTTCCTAGGATAGAAATTTCCAGGAAGAGTGGGAGTTTGGAACTTGGTGCTTTTAAGGCATGACTCATTCTCTTTCAGGCTCTGTACAGAATTTTTGGACATTCATTGAATTTATGCACGGAGGCTGTTGCCTTAGAAAATCTCTAGGGGCTGCCCAGATGTTTCCTGTATGTGGGTGCTTGGTGGGTTCCCTTAGCAGGCAACTGTGCCACCCTGCTTTTCTTTCTTTAGATGTAGAATTTTGGGTTGCTTTTGGTGTGTGTGTGTGTATATGTGTGTGTTTTGAGACAGAGTTTCTCTGTGTAGCCTTGGCTGTCCAGGACTTGCATTGTAAACCAGGCTGGCCTCGAACTCACAGCAATCCACCTGCTTCTGCCTCCCGAGGGCTGGGATTAAAGGCGTGCGCCACCACTGCCGGTCTTAGATGTGGTTTTAATTCATGGGTTGAGTGTTTGCCTGCCCCGAGCATGCGCACCTTTTGCGTGAGTGACTGAGAGGTGGCTCCAGGCTGCCCTGTGGGTGCTGGGAACTGGACCTGTACTCTCTGCAAACCCAGCAGGTGCTCTGAAGCACTGAGCCTTCTCTCCAGTCCCAGTTTTTATTCATTTAAACCCTGACCCCCCACCCACACACACACACTTGGGATCCACTGTTTGTGTCGCTGACTCTGGGCCCCTCCCCTTCAACACAACTTGAGTTTCTCTTTAAATAAACTTCCCCTTTGTCTTTTTCTTTCTTTGCAGCTGCACCACAGCTTACAACAAAGGAAGGAAGTAATTTAGCTCTGAGCAAACTCATTCCAATTAGCCATAATAATTCATAGGAGACTTTAAGCTTAGAGCGCTAGCTGTAGGCATTTCCTTCTCCATTGCCCTGTAAGGTTCCCACTATTATATATTTCTATTATATTTGTTTTCCCCAAACATACCAGAGTCTGAGGAAGCATATGAATAAAGCCAGGGAGTCAGTAATGAAATCGTCTTAGCCAGATGTGGTGTTATGAGGGGTCCCTGCCTTAGGGGTCTGGGGGCAGGAGCTGGGGTCCTGGTGCCGTGTTTCTAACCGCGCAGGAAGCTGGGTGGGGTCTCCGCTCTTTCTCTCTCCTGTTCTGCCACACACTGCTTCCTTCCTTCTTTATAGTATTTCCAAAGAAAATAAAAGTCATTGGAACTTGTTTCTGCTCACCCCTCAGTCTTGCAAGAGGGGAGCCCCAGGGTGAGGACGGCACAGAGTCCATCAGTTCCCCAAGCTCATGTCACTGGAAGTGGAGCAAGTCCGGTCTCTAGCAAGTGGGTGAGGGTGACAGGGCCTCGGCACTTCCTATAGAGAAACCTGCTGTGTTTGAAAGGGCTATGGCCCCACCCACAGGAGAGTGCCAGAGGGCTGTAGGGAGTAAAGGCAGCAAGCAGGTGTCCACTTTCTACGAGTTTGCAGTTCCGTGTGAAAAGCCAGCAGCCTGGTTCTTGCTGGCTGGGGCAGGAGACTCTGAATGCCATCAACAACAACAACAACAACAACACACACACACACACAGTCACAGTAGAAGTGATTGAGACACAGTACTGATAGAAATTTTCTTGCTTGTAGGTCTTCATTTCCATAAGGTTTAGAAAGTGTGGTGCTGTGTGTGTGGTTGTGGTTAAGACACATAATGAAAAGCATTACCGGTGTAAGTGGCACTGCCTGTATTATTACGTGTGTTGTACATCACTGAGCGTCTGTCCTCACTGCCTGTCAGCATTCCCACTCAGTAGGAAGTGCTCCCATTGGGCGTGCATCACCTCTCCCCTCGCCTCCCCATAGCCACTGTTCTTTTCCTGAATATTGCTGTGGTAGTGCAAACTGAGCATCGCCCCCCCCCCCAGCCCCCACGGGGTTTCTCTGTGTAGCCGTGGTTGTCCTAGAACCAGCTCTGTAGACCAAGCTGGCCTCGAACGCATGGAGATCCACCTGTCTCTCTTCCCTGAGTGCTGGGGTTCAGGGCCCGTGCCCCACCGCACCCTGCTGTGGTAGTTGACTTTTGACACAAGGGTGGGAATCCTGCCCTCACAGCCTTTACCCTCCTTCTACGTCTGCTCCATCGTGTCTTCCTTTGGTGTGTGTTTTCAATTTAGCAGAACGTGCGTTTTCGTTCCGAGTACTTCACGGAAGAGCTAAGGAGGATTTTCGTAGAGGATACGGATTCAGAGACTGAAGATTTTGAAGGGTTTGCCGAGAGTGAGCTGAACACGCGCAGTTGCCCCGAGGTAACAGCAGCAGCGGTGTGAGTGGTGATGCTCTTGGTCCTGAGTGTGAACTGCACTCTCACTCCTGAGGTGTTGCTTTGCACGTGGAAAGATGGTTTGTTTTCTTGTTGCTGTTTGTCACTTTAGTTAGTAGAAGCCAAGTAATATGAAGTCGCCTCCCTAGAGTTGGTCCTGACTGATTCACAATCCTAGAGAAACCGTTGCTCTGCCCCTGTGGGTCAGGGCGCGCCTCACGTGGCCTCCATAGTCTTGTCTGGTTCATCTCAGCTGCCCTTTGTCTGGTCAGTCTGTCTCGGGGTACCACCTTCCTTCAAGCTGTGTCTTGTTGGGTCAGAAGTTATAGTCTCAGACTAGAGGCTAATTTTGCAAAAAAAACAAAAACAAAAACAAAAACCCAAAAAAACCAGGGCGATGGAGCAAACTGGCAGAGGCCCTCCGTGCCTCCTGGTCGAGAATTTTGCTTACGCTAACGATGACTCAGGCCCAGCAGCGTGGTGGCGAATCGCCCTTCGGTCCTGCACTATGAAAAGGCTTCCTCAGGGAGCACTTTCATTCCATTTTCACATGCCAGCGTTCCAGTCTCGGTTTACTTTAAATCACTACCATGATCGTTCTGGGACAAGATTTCACACTGTAGCTGGCCCTAAACAAGTAGCATTTCTTTGGCACTGGCACCCAGGTATTGGGATTCTAGGCATGAGCCTCCATGTCATAATGTTTTAACTGTTTTATTGGGATAGTTTTAGGTTTATAATGTTAGGAAGCTAGGATACAGAACCCCTGTCTGTATACTTTGACCTTGCTTTCCTTTACATGACTCTGATGTGTTTGTGAAACCAAGAGCTAATGTCAGGTACAGTCGCCACTACATTTATACTCTTAAGAGGCATTTGCCCATGTTTTCACTAATGTGCCTTGTCTACACTAAGTTCCAGTCCCAGGAATTGCATGGCACTATGTCTTTCTTTATAACTTTTTTTAATTTATATTTTTAACTTATTTATGGAAATATGATGAGGCAGGTGTATTTAGAAGCACATGTGTTTAGTGCTAATTGAAAGTAGAATATCTATCTGAAAATAACTACACCGCTCCTTTGCTGGTAAGGTGAGGCTAGTTTATGCCTGTTGCTTGTCATCAGCTCTTACATGACCCTGGACACAGAACCTGGAGAAGGGCATTCCGTGGCAGTGGTGGCTCCCTGGCCCCCTTCCCCAGGCAGCACTTAGGGCATGTTAGTCCTGTAGTTGGCTGGCTTGCTGAGTGATGACTGCACCAGCTCAGACACCGGCTCTGCCCCGCCACCCCCAAGAGGGGTGCACCAGCTCAGACACCCACTCTGCTTCCCCCTTCCCTGCCCCCTGTGGGTGTACCCCCTTAAGATACCTGCTCTTTCCCCCCAGATGCTTCAGATTTTTACCTGCAAGACACTCAGATCTTCCAAACTTGACAGGTTTTGCCTCTAAGTGACTTGTTTAACTGCTGTCCTGTAGCCCTGTGGTCCCTAGTTAAGGAGCATCTGTTCCTAGTGATGGAAAGTGACCTGTTCCCAAAGCCCCGCCTCCTTAGGACCTACAGGCTGGGATAGGCCTCAGTGTAGGCTCCCTCCCACACTTGGTTCTGTCTGACCTGTATTCTCACCTGGGATAGTTTTTAAACACAGTTGTTTGGTTTAGGCTTGGTACGTGTTACAGACCGTGTGTGTTCTCTCTCCGTCCCTTAGCTGGTGGAGTCAGAGCCGAGTGACAGTGACCAAGCATGTCCTGTGGTGAGTGACGAGGAGGAAGAGGAGGCTGTACCTAGGAGAGGCAGGTCCACAAGAAGCAGTTTTGGTCTTCGAGTCGCCTTCCAGTTCCCCACCAAGAAATTGGCAAAAACACCAGATAAGAAGAGCTCACGCCTGTCGGACAGTAAGGCTGATCCTGGAAGAGAGAGAAGCTGCAGATGGGCCAAGGAACAGGAAGACTCTCCCTCTGAGTCTGAGGACGACTCCAAGGCCGGGCACCTTGGAGAGAACTCAGATGCTCTCCTGAAAAGGGCCATGAACATCAAAGAGAACAAGGCCATGGTAAGTTCCTGCAGGGCCTGGGGCCACCGCCAGCTGCTCCCGACAGCTACAGCTGCTGCAGTTCTGCTCTCCATAGGGCAAGTGTCCTGTGGAGCACAGCTATCATGTGATTAACTCTGGTTTGGGCAGGCTGCTGCTGCTCACGGGTGGCAGAGGCACTGGCGAGGATTGGCCGTCCTATCCTCAGCAGAGAGAAGCAAAGAGGAGGTGGGCCATACTGAGCCCAGGGAGACTTGCAGAGGCCAGCAGGCAGGCAGCTCTTGTCTGTTAACCGCTCCTTTAGAGGCATCATCTGAAGGAATGAGAAAAGCCTGCAGTTACAGCTGCCCTCTGCAGTGTTCTAACTCAGCTATGCCTTGGTTTCCGTATTGGCCAGTAACTCACCCTAATCATTGAAAGTCAGTCTTTTCTTTCTAATTTTACACGGGTAGAACTAAAAGAAATTCTGCCAGTTGTAATTTCTTTATTCTCCTCTTTGACGGTTTTTTGAATGCTATCTTTTAAAAAGCACGGTGTAGCGATATACTGTACACTCAGGCCTGTGCCTGTTAAGAGGATACAGTCCACTGTGGGTGAATTCCTTTTAAGATGGGTGAGCTCGGCTGGGGGAAATCTCAGCCTCTCTCCACTGTGTCTGTTACACTCCGTCATTCCTAGTGGTGTTCACACGAATCTAAAACTGGAAGTGCTGATCGAAGCGCCTGCTGGGCACGTTGGTGTCTGTTGCTTGGCACTTGGCCTCTGTTTGGGGATGCTAACAGATTTATGTATGGAGGTAGGAACTCTTGAGAACAGATAGAGGGAGCCTAGACCGGTCACCAACTCCTGATCCTCTGCGTCCCTGCGCTGGGGTCAGGTGTGCGCTCAAGGCCCAGCACGCGGTTGGGTTGACGTGGAAGTTCCAAGAGCCATCTAGCGGGACTGCTCTGTGGACGTGCTGACGTGTGAGTTTCAGATTTGTCACAGGTTATACCGAGAGGTTAGTGGTAGACTCAGGATCCAAACGTGCCAAGACAAGCGTTGTCTTCGCTGTTGTCGCTATATGTAAGGAAGGGCATGACGGTGACTGATATGAACAGCAGTGTTGGCCTCGTCCTCGGGGCTGTTAGCAGCTCCTGAGATTGGTGGAAGCCATAGTAGGTAGCGGGGAGCCATGTGAGAGGGTGAGAGGTGTTGGTCCCAGACCTGCCTCTTTGACTGACATCCCCTTCTTTCTGAACCTTAGCTCGCACAGCTGTTGGCGGAACTGAACTCGGTGCCGGATCTCTTCCCGGTGCAGACCCCGTCCTCAGCTTCTTCTGTAAGTGGAACTCCCCATTCCTCAGACTGGTCCCGCTCCTTAGGCACGCCGGGCGCCTTCTGTTTAAGGGGAGACCCAGATGCATCTGTCTGTGTCCTTGGTTTCAGAAGAGGAGAACAGCACGAAGGGCCTTCTCAGACGGGCAGATCACACGGCGCACGAACCCAACCCGCAGCGCACGCCCCCCCGAGAAGTTTGCTCTGGAAAACTTCACCTTCTCAGCCACCAAGCTCACCGAACAGCTTGGCGGCTTCCGACGGAGGAAGACAATTAGCGGGGTAATCATTGACTAGTATTGCAGGTGGCCTCCAAATGCGAGCATTTCACTACGCCTGGGCTAGCTGTGGTGCGGTCTTGAGTCAGCCGACCTTAGCACTTGAGAACTTGACTTCCCACCGTGTCCCTGGGAGAGTGTGTGTTGAGAAGACCCCTGGGCTAAGCTGCACACCGCATTAGAGTCCCTTGCCTAAGATGAGCTGAGGACGAGGGCGGCTCCTGGATGGAACCCTAGCCTGGCATGTGGGAGGGCCTGGCTTTGATCCACTGCGTTACCAACCACAGCCACGCCAGCTTAGCCACGCCAGAAGACATAAGAGTTCTTCCTTGTCTCCTTCAGGAGTGCTTGTTGGAAGAGGGAGAAGACTTGAGAGCTGCCCCACATGTGGGCTTGGCTGTTTTCTTCCTTGTCACCCCTAAAGTTTATAGCCCCCCGCCCCACAGTTAGTGCTGAATTGCCCTCCCGAGGGAGCTTGGGTTGGGGCTGGCCCCCAGTCAACAGCCACACAGACAAGTGTTGGTTGCCCTTCAACCTCTAAGTGTGTTTGAGATTTTCGTCCTAATTTTCAGGGTCTAGATGGTTACACCAGGTTCTCCTGGGGTTTTTTGTTTTATGCCCCCAGGGGAAATGCCAGAGGTACAGACGACGTCACCGAGTGTCTTCTCTCCGCTCACTGAAAAATGTCACCGAAGAAGACTTGGATAATGTTGCTGTAACTGTGCGTGATAAAGTCTACGATAAAGTGCTGGTGAGCGACAGCTTCGGAAAGGTGTGCGTGACTGGTTCTCACTGGGAGCCCGCCCACGCGGGTGGTGGAAGTCAGACCACCACCTAACAAAGGACCCAGGCCTTCTGTCCCTGTGCTGTCTTCCTGGAGGCATGCCCAAAGCTGTGTGGTCAGGGAAGAGGCAGGCCAGCCCTAGCATAGAGGTGCTGCTGGTGGGAAACAGCTCCCTGGGACATGTGTCCTGGAAGACAGGTAGGTCCCGGGCTAGGAGAGCATGTCTGTACGGTTCACGTGGTTCCTATGAATTGGTCAGGTCTTTTTCTGAGTGATGACCTGCAGAGAGGGCTTGCGGATCCTACACAGCAGTGGATTAGAGCCGGACCCAAGCTGCCTACTGCTCATCACCACTTAAGTCACCTGACCCCTCCTAGGGGCTCTGCCATCCCTTCCTCAGATTTCTTTTTTTCCCTGGTCTTTCTTCTGTTTGTTGATCCCTTCTGTGTTCCTTGCTCAGCCTCATCTGCCCCAAAGTGCTTCCCTGACCTTAGAATCGAAGTGCTTAAGTGGAGGACCGTGCACACGGTTTGTCCCTGCGCACAACCCTGCTGGGCGCTGGGCGCGAGGCCGTGCTCCTGAACTCTGTGGCGTGTGTACTGGAATCTGAAGGAGGGGCACCGTGAGTCTCGCCTCCAACCTCTTTGGCTTTTCCGTAGGGTAACACGTGCCATCAGTGCCGGCAGAAGACCATCGATACCAAGACGGTGTGTCGGAACCAGAGCTGTGGTGGCGTGCGGGGACAGTTCTGTGGGCCGTGCCTGCGCAACCGCTACGGGGAGGATGTGCGCACGGCACTGCTGGATCCGGTAGGAGCAGTGTGTGCACTTGTGATAAGCTGCTGCTGAGGGGATGCAAGCCTGGGCCTGCAGTGCCCTTTGCCCTAACTCCTACTTGCGACGGGAGGGGGGGTGGAGGGGATGCTTCCTTCTGGACCGAGGACCGGATGACTGACAGGTTGGGTGAAGAGGTCCCCTAGGGGTTTCAAAAGGCCAATGGAGGGTTTCTTTCCGTGGGAGCACCCTGTTGCTTTCCTTTAGCAGAGCGGTTTCACCTGCCTTGGCCTGCCCAGCGGCTAAGTCACAGTTAAGCATGTCCTGCTGCCCAGAACCGTGTTGAGTGCCTCTTAACCTGCTAATGTCAAGTGTGTGGCATAGCTGCGTGTGTGTGCACTTGTGTGCAGAGGGCGACCTCGGGTTATTATCAAGAGCACCTTCCACAGAGTCTCTCACTGGCTTAGGGTTCAGATATCAGGCTAGACTTGTCTGGTGAACCCCAAGGATCCTCTCGTCCGTCTGCTCAGTGCTCACCATCATACCTGGACACGTGCTTGTTCTGGTTGGAGTCAGACCCTCCCTACTGAGCTCTTCTTTCCAGCCACACTTTACCTTGTGAGGTGTGTGCCTACGACCTCGAGCCGGAGCACTGCCACTGTGGGGTCACTGCATGACCTCTTCTGCAGGAGTCGTGGGTGTGTATACACATGCTGTCCCCAGCAGTCCTGGGTGTACACACACACACACACACACACGTGCTGTCCCCAGCAGTCATGGGGGTACACGCACACACGCATACACACAGTCCCCAGCAGTCATGGGTGCGCACACACACACACACACACACACGCACACACACACACACACACACACACACACAGAGTCCCCAGCAGTCATGGGTGCACACACACACACAGTCCCCAATTTATAGACATACAGTTTTGATTAAGTGATTTAACATTAAAGTTACATATCAGAATCATAGCTAACATACATGTGTGACCTGTGACTCATATCAGGCCCTGAACTTAGAAGCTCCGGCTCCGTGGTATCTGACGGTCATGTCTAGAACAGACGTGCCCTGTTGCTTCACTGACATGGGGCTGTCGCTCTCCTGGGTCCCTGTGAAGCTGGCTGGTTGGGCCCTCATACACTCTGACTGAGGGACCCTGGGGCGGTCTGTGGCTGAGGAGAGGCTTGATCCAAGTCTCCTGTGTCCTAGGACTGGACGTGCCCTCCCTGCCGTGGGATCTGCAATTGCAGTTACTGTCGCAAGCGAGACGGCCGCTGTGCCACTGGGATTCTCATCCATCTGGCCAAGTTTTACGGCTATGATAATGTCAAGGAGTACCTGGAGAGGTAAGGCTCTAGCAGGGTGAAGGTGTGGGGGCCCTGCACACTAAGACTGTGGCTTTCCTGCCCTGCCTCCTCCACCCCTCACCTCCCTGCACCCCACCCTGCCCCCTGCACCCCCCACCCCCAGCCTCCCTACTCCCTTCCCCTGCACCCCCACACCCTCCCTCACATCCCCCCACCCCTGTGCCCCCTGCACCCTCACCCCCTCACCTGCACCCCCCACACACCCTCCCCCCCATAGCTTGTTTGTAAAAACCACCTTTGAGTTCCATCCGCTGTCTCCATTGGTACTAGAGAGGCTTGGGCCTAGAGAATTCCTCCCTTTGCTATAGTGAACTCAACTCCCACAGTGGCTCAAACCAACATTTGCACTTGTGCAAAACAAATGACGTGACAACTATCTGAAAGAAACAGAACAAAACAAACACTGGCCCCCACGGCCTGAACAGCAAACTGTCAAGTTGTATGAGGAAGTGAGCTGAGACACTCAGGGCGCGTGTGGAGCCACGTCTGAGTGTACGCCCCTGGTGTTCTGGGACCGCCTTAGCCTAGAGTGCTGCCTCTTGCTTGCGTCTGGTTAGCTACTTACGAACACCTCCCCCTGTCTTTCAGCTTACAGAAGCAGCTGTAGACACCGAGAGAGGAAAAGGATCGCTCAGACTTGCCCATCGGATCCCACGGGACGACGTGTCTGCCATTTGTGCCTAGCCTTAGAGCTCAACTTTTCGGACTCTTGTTTTCTAGAATTTACTGGTTTTAATACTATTTTTAAAAAATGTTTATATGCATACAAAGATTTCTCAGGAAAATAGTAAAGCAGAGAAGTCTGTATAAATCCCGCACAGTCCTGCTTTGTTACAGGACATCTGCTGAAGATGTCAAAGCACAGTTTAGATGGGGCAGAGCTAAGGCTCAAGTGAGTTATAAAGAAGGCCTTGTCTAAGTCGCACTGGCCGGTGGTGGCCAGCCCTCCCCGTCATCCTCTGCGTACAGAGGCTGTTGCTTCCTCCGGGGTTATCGTAGCTCAAGCCTCTGGATACTCGATTCTGGGCCATTAGAAATTTATATTGAAGAATGCTCCTTCAAGTTACCAAGTGCAATTAACCACACGCTGTGAGTAAGGTGTCCTTTTTATTTAAAAGACAACGAAAACAGACACTGGAGGCCTCAGAATGCCTGCCTCTTCCTTCAGGACCTGCCTGGAGCCTGCTGCTTCTATGTTTTTAAAAGTTTTAGAGACTTTCCTCTTTATAGAACCATCACTGCATTTTTTTTTTTAAGACTTGGGGAAACATAAGAGATATAAGCCATGGTGTTTTGTTCACTGCGTTGTTTTTAAGACTTGGGGAAACATAAGGGATATAAGCCATGGTGTTTTTTATGGGTATTGGGGAAAGTTAAAATCAGCAAGTATACATCCCAGAGAGTCGTTTAATGTTGTGTTTTGTTTGTATGCGTGTAATACCATTATTTCTCCCTCTTCAAAGGATAGTTGTCTTAACAGGTAATGTAGGCCCCTGTCACTAAGACGTGCTCCCTGGGTCTGGCTGAAGCAGGAGGAGCCGCCAGTCGCAGCACCAAGCCTGCTTATGCTTCCAGCAGTAGCGCTGCGCCTGCCAGGACCCACTTGGCGGTTTTCTCCTTGCTCCTTAGCCTGAAAGTCCACACATAGGTGGGGCCTCTCATTTTGGTTTTGTAAACGGGGCACTCATAGGTGTGCTGAGGCGTTTCCTCTCTCTCCACGGGGATGGCTCTGGCAAAGATGACCGGCATCGGGGATGTCAGCTCTTTAAGACGGGCATCAGCAAGGGCTCCTGACTGGATGTCCCACCTGGCACCTGTGGTAGAAACAGCAGCTGTGTAACGGTGGCATGTCGGTACCAGTGCTCTGTTCGATGCAATAAATGTTCCACTTTTAATCACGTCATCCATCTGCGGCATTCTTGTGTGCTTAAGACATTTAATAGCTTAACCGTTTTTATAAGAGCAAGATTTTGTGCAAATTCAACCCCCCATAGCACACTGGAAAGTGTCTAACGTCCTTTCCCACTGCACCTCGTGAGCACAAGGTCAGGCCTCCTACCCAGCCTCGAGATGCGGGACCTGTGGCGAGCGCTCAAGCGTGAGTCTCCTGCACAGATGAGGTGTCCTCGGCATAAATGCACGAGCAGACACACAGCATCCAGGGTGTCTGCGGGGGGTGGAGACATCCCGGGGAGAAGAACAGAGAAGATGGACTGAGAGGCTTTGGAGAGTAAGAGGGCAGGGGTGGGGCCGCCAAGATGGCTCAGTGTTCCTGCACTAGTGTGGGAGGTAGAGACAGGAAAGCCACTCCCTCAGGCCAGCTAGCCTGGAGTATGTAGTATGGAGGAAACAGCCCAAGTGGCCTGCCGCACACATGAAGACGGGAAGAGCTAAGTCCTGGAAGTTGTCCTTTTACTTCTACACACAATAAAAGCTTAAAAACGGGGGGGGGGGGGGGGGGGGCGGAGGATGACGACTGATTTTGAATTAATGGAAGTAAAAAGTAGAATACTACGCTACGAAATGCATGTGGGATGTAAGTTCCTGAGGTTTTGATGCCAGCTGGTGACACAAGTGCAGTGTGAGTGACGCCATCACACCGAAGGGCCTCACAATCCGGCTCACATCAGACACACACGGAGCTGGTTACTGTGCTGAAGGGGAAGGAGGAAACCATTGCCAACACAAAGGTTGTCATCTCAGTAGATGCCGAGGGGCGGGGCCAGCTTGTACCTCAGACAGCACCCCATGCATTCCTTAGCAGACTCACCCTCCAGGTGGAGCCCGTGGAGGTAAGCCCCTTCCCTGGGCGGGTGGCCGTAATCGTCCTTTGTTTTCTTAGTAACATCAATGGTCAGGCACATTCTGTCCAGTGGCCACTCGTTTTTCCGAGCCATGGTCTGCATAATTGCTTTGGGAGGAAAAGGAACAGGCGTTAAGGTTTTAAAAAAAACAAACAAACCTGTTTATAGGCTGCCATGGGATATTATGGGTTAGCAGGACCACTTTGTCCCCCTTGTCCCCCTGGTCACAAACTAGGATATACCAGAGTAGCAACTGCCATTTGCTTTTGTGTTGCCTGTGTGTCTTCAATGTGACAGTGACAGACTGCAGCTGTGCCTGGGGCTCTCTCCTTCCTAGCTGCTACCCCCTCATTTGTAATGACTGGCGAAGAAGAGACCTCTGCCAGGAGTGTGGCCGCCACCAACAGCCATGGCTGCCTTGCTTCTGGGCGTACCTGTTAAGAAGGACTGAGGGTTGAAGAAGCCAGAGAGCCACACGACAGCTGGGAGGGCAAGGTCTTGAGTCCACGCATCCAGCTCCCGGCAGCGGAGGAGCAGGTTGTTAAACCTGGTTAATGAGAGGCAGGAGGAAACGAACATGTTTAGTAAAGTGGATCTCTTCCAGGAAGATGGGGGTGGGGCTGGTTCTAGGGACTGTGGAGTACACTGGGGTAAGTAGAGGGAGAAAGTCACCTCTGATGACTCACAGGGTAGCGCCCTGCACTGTTATTCCCTTGAGAGTTAATACCTGCTGTTCTCACCCTGTCACCGTTAGGGGGAGGAAGCAGTGGGCGGCAGGGTGGTGGTTCTTGACACAGCTAGTATCTAGAACCTCCTGGAGATAGGTAGTGGTGGTGTACAAAGGCCTTTGAGCAGCATTGGTGAACCCGCCATTATGTAGATGTGGTGGGAATGCAGCTGTGTGTGTCTGTGTGTCCATCACAATCACAATCACAGTAGCAGAGCTGCTAGGAAAGGTACAGCCAGGAGGAAGAGGAGGAAGAGACAGGGTTTGTCCCACACAGACTTCAAAGAGGAAGATAAAGGCTTCCAATGAAAATATTCAGCCCCCCCCACACACACATCCTGGCAGAAAAAGTGCTGGTGGTGGTATGCTAAAACAAACAAAAAGTGTTAGAGTGAAAAGAAATGTTAAGGTTAAAAAATAGCATGGTGGGAGGACCCTGAAGAGATGGCTCGGCAATTAAAGGCACTTGCTGTCCTCTCAGGGGACCCAGGTTCAATCCCTAGCATCTACACAACAGTTTACAACCTTGTCTTGTGACTCAGTTCCATAAGATCTGATGCCGTGTGTGTGTGTGTGTGTGTGTGTGTGTGTGTGTGTGTGTGTTATTTTTATTTTATGTGCATTGATGTTTTGCCTGCTTGCATGTCTGTGAGGGTATTGTATCCTGGAGTTACAGTTGTGAGCTGCCATGTAGGTGCTGGGAATTGAACCTGTGTCCTCTGAAAGAGCAGTCTGGTGCTCCTAACCACCGAGCCACCTCTCCAGACCTCATCTTGGTTTATATTACATGAAAAAGAATTTCAGAACAAGACAGGAAAAGCAGTTCTGAGCAAACAGCAATGAAACAGAAGAAAAAATAGATCTAGAAGGCAAAGGCTGGAGCTGGAGGTAGATTGAGAGGTCTCTGGCAAGTGTTGATTTTAGGTTTCCTTTGGGAAGTTTAGTAATTAGGTTGTAAAGGACCCTCTAGATAGCAATGGTACCAAAATAAATGCACAACAAAGAAAACAACTAAGCCAACAAGTTAGAAAGGTTGGAGACAAAGACCCTAGGAAAAAAAGTCACAGAAACCAGCACAAAGGTAATGGCAAAAAGCCCAAACTTACCGTTAACCATAAAGCGTACGTAGATGCAAACCCTCCGTTTCTGGTAGCATGCTCAAGATGCTAAGCACCACTGAGAGCGCATGCTCACGATGCTAAGCTCTGCTGAGGTTGTGCCCACCCTCCTGGGTGATAACTTGTGGTGTTTGGGGTCACTTAACTGTTCTGCCCCTGGCTGGATCCATCTAGAGTCACCTGGGAAGTGGGCACCAGATAACGACTTGCCTAGCGTGGACTGGCCTGCGGATACATCTATTGGGCACTGTGTGTAAATGGTGTATGAGCTGAGTGACCCTTGCAAGTTACTGGTCATCTCAAGCTCCTGTCGCTGAGGCTTTCTTCAAATGATGGGCAGTGCCTGGAACCGTGAGCTACAGCAAACTGACCTTTCCTTCCTCTCACAACAGAAAAAGAAGCGAAGACAGGCGGGGTCACAGTATGCTGTCCCTTGGAATTCTAATGGCACCCTCCAGATTGATTCTGGTTTCAGAAGGGGAAAAAAAAATACAGGACAAAGAACTTGAGCACGGAAAAGGAATAGACAGTCATGTGATATTTTCTAAATCTTCTACCAAGGCCAAGGAACAACTGGGGATAACACATCAGCCTCCAAACGCTTTCGGTTTCTGCCTCTGGCTGTCTAAAGCCATCTATGAGTGCATTAGTAATTATTGGTTTGGAAAATAAAGGGAATAAAAGGCCTGCAGGCAAACTCAAGTAGGTTCTAGGACTTTTTGTTTTTGTTTTGTTTTTGTTTTTGTTTTTTGAGACAGGGTTTCTCTCTGTAACCTTAACTGTCCTAGACTCGCTTTGTAGACCAGGCTGGCCTTGAACTCTCAGCGATCTGCGTGCCTCTGCCTCCTGAGTGCTGGGATTACAGGCATGCACCACCATGCCTGACTATAACTTTTAAATAATTAGGACATTTTATTTTTTTTTTCCCAGATGAAAAAGACTGGAAGATAGGTGTTTTGTCAAAGAGCAGGTGACTAAAAAGTGAGAGAGAAATTGAATCTGGATCTTGCCTAACTGAACCAAGTTGCTTTTGGAGCAAAGTACTAGAGGAACTCAAGTTGAATTGGTAGTAGAGTTAGCAATGGCCGTGGAGCAGGGTTCTCGGAGGAAATGGCGTGGGTGTTGAGCCCCTGCTGATGTTCACAGGTGCTTACCACTGGGCCAGGCCGTAAGTGGATGGGTAAGCCAGTTTCTTCCAAGTGTCCGGGACGCGGTCATAACTCAGGGCAGACAGCTGGGCTTCCATGTCAGGAGATAGTGTCAGCTCTCCCTGGCACAGAGGAGAAAGGCCACCGTGAGCACCGTGCAGTGCGGTGAAGCCCCCACCTGTCCCACGTGGACGGTCACCTTCAAACCAAGGTCTAACTGTTGAAGCGACGCGTGGATCTCACGCATGAGCGCGTTCATCCTCTCGCACTCCTGAAAGCAAACGAGGACATACGGGCCTCTGTCTGGGCTCTTCTGCGCTATCTCTGCCATGTTGAACTCCTCGGGAAGTCTCTCCAGAATGTCATCCAAGATACTCTTAACCTAAAAACACACGCACAGACTTTGTTACGGGAGACTGGAGGTGTGAATGACAGTGGCGCCCACAGGCTCACAGGGGGCCGCTCTATTAGGAGATGCCTGCAGCCGCCGGGGTCAGTTGTCAGAGCTGCAGCAGCAGTCCCAGTCGCGTCCCTCTGTCAGACCCTGCTGTGGTCAGCTTCAAGGAGTATAGGAATTACCAACTAGGTGACATCTGTGGCCTTTCTAGGGGCCTTTGAGCATTAGCTGGTGCTATGGCCCGGCTGAAATTCTTGGAGCCGTAGATAGTTCAAGACCAAAGACCAAAGCTTCAGTCTGTATCTCTTCCCTTGAAGAAACACATGATATTCATTATTTCATATATGTAGATCCAGAGGCCATCTGCATGAGAAAAGGGGCTCATACCCAGCCGAGAGACACAAAGTTAGAAGCGCTAGGAGACAGCTTGTCCCTAACAGAGTGGCTGGACATCTGTGGTCCAGCAATCCCATTTCTGAGCACAGGGAACGTCAGATCAGCTCCTTTGGACGTCAGTGTTTGTTAGGATTGGTCATGGCTGTGATGCAATGGTAAAACAATCCCCAAAGCCATGTAAGACCATAGAATAAAAACTGTATATTCTTAGAACACAAAACAAGAGTGAGCTGTTGGTGTCTGAACAACAGGTGAGCCTCAGATCTCCTGTGGAGTCAAAGGAGCCTGACAGCACCATAAACCAGTCAGTGTGTGTGATGACGGAGGTGAGGACGTGGGTTACCGTTCGTTGGGGAGCAAGAGGACCCCTTTAAGGAGTATGAGTATCCTGGGCAGCTGAAAATGTTCCGCACCTTGACCTGGGTGGCAGCTACCTGGCTGTTGGCATAGGTAGAGCTTAAGAGAGAACAGTACCTGAGCTTAGTGCACATCCCTTCAAAGGACGTAAGAGAACAGGAAAGGCTCCCTACCTTGTCTTCCATGGACTGGCCCCGGTCCTCGCTGCTCACTGCATTTCTGGGTTGCATCTCCAGTAGAGTTCTGAAGAGTGTGTTGGACGTCACCGTCAGGACCTCTGTTTCAGCGTTGGGATGCAGACCATACAGTGCCGGGCTCTCTGGAGGCAACGTGTCCTCCACGTACTGGTGGTAACCAGAGTAGTCTAGGTATGGCGGGGCTACGAATCCTGGGGCCAGCATGAGTTCACCGTCAATCTTCAAGCATAGAGACAGCACCTGTCATTCCCAAGCTCACCTTCACTTCCCAAACACACAACGCTAGCAAAAAGTCCCGCTTTGATGCTCTATGGGTGCCAGACCAGAGTGCTTCATGCTCAACACTGAGCTGTGTTTAGCACACCAGGCTGACTTCTGAGGAAAGGTAGCTGCACTGTGCCCGGGGCAGTGTGGTGATGCTCCATTGCTACCTATAGGCAGTGGTGCAGGCTCCAACTTACTGGTTCTCAAGTATCCCTGTCTCCCAGAGAAGAGATCAAGATGCCTGGTCATTAAGTTGCCCAGGTAGGTGCTTTGAATTTAAACTTAATTCAGGAATCAGTAATGCTAGTATACGCTTTTCTGATATTAGGATATAAAATGCTCTCCTGTGCTCGTTTATTAAAAGGTTTGGTCCTCAGCTGATGACATGATTTTGGAAAGTTCTGAAAACTCTAGAGTGTGTGGCTCAGTTGGAGGAAGTAAGTAGGTCACTCCTAAAGAGTGTGTCCCTCCTTCTGCCTGACCGCATACAGCCTATCAGGTCTCATCAGGACAGCCTGTAACCCCTTCCACTGTGTGCCCACAGGGCCTCCCGCCAAGGGGGAAGTGATCAAACCATGGGCACCAGAGTTCATGTCAGGCAGTCCTCAGCCCACCCCACCCCACCCCCCAATCGTAGGAAATGACCTGTCCCTGTCAGAGGTCTAAGGGAGGGGAAGAGGGCAGAAGAGGGAGGGAGGGTGCCAAGGGGAAGATAAAAGCGAGGGGATAACAATCTAGATGTAATGTGATTATAATAAAAATGATAGTGAATAAAAAAAACAAAACGAGTGTGCCCCTTGCTCCCCTCTCCTCTGTCTCTGCTTTCTGTGAGGGGAACCGCCTTCCTGTGCCACACCTCTCCTCACAGTGGAACCAGTTCACCACGGAGTCTCGCTTCCTCCCTTATGTTGTCCTGTCACAGCAGTGAGAAGCCAACATGTGGACTGTAATACACCTCACACAGAGCCGCCTCGCGCCGTGGGAAACATACGAGAGGTTGGGATGGCTCCTGTTTTATTGGTCGTTTATCCAGGATCTTTGGCAGCACAGGGCAGTTACTGACCTTAGCCCATCTACTTCTCTGGGGCCTGAGGAAGGGTAGGCACGCCGCAGAGAGGGCTGTTCCCCACAAAACTAAGGTGAGCAGAAATAACAAATCTACAGATGAGAAAGTAATCTTGAAAATAAAACCAAAGAATTCATGTCCGAGTCTGTCCGGTGAGTCAAGTGCTTAGAGGATTCTACGGCTTTATTTCACGTTTCTCTCCAGATGGTTTCTTTCAGGTCTCAGACACCATTAACGCCTCCTGATTTTCCCAGTCTCGTGCACCTTGAATTCTGTCTACACATATATTTAAGTGTACAAGGGAATGCCATTTTAAAAATAATCGTTACCCAATACAGCTATTTTTTTTGCCTACGCCTGGTAAATCATTTTCTGAAAAATCTATCTGCTACCACGCGTCTTGAGCCACATCTCTTCCCTGTTGCCTGGAGAGAGTTTCATTTCAATCACGCAATAATCTGGGCTGATCACCCGATATAAAACCCCTTGGAAATAGATCTTCATAGGAACTCGAGGCGATGAGACAGCTGTGATTTTCCACACTGTTGTGTCCTGTGTCTGAGTGGTCTGGGTCACAGGTCTGCTCCTGTGAGTGTGAGAGGGATCTCCATGCTGCCTCTGAGCTCCAGGGCACCTCTGGTGTTCGGGTCAGCATTATGTTTCCATTCCGTCCCGGGAGTGCTCTCATGCTAGCTGACCTCTCATAGTGCCGGACGCAGACATAAACTCAGTGGCCAGAGGAAGGAACGGAGGAGATTATCTCACCACCACCATCAGTGCTTATCTATCCGTATTGATCATTCTCTGTTTACTTATGCAGAACAAAAGAAATCTATGTGATCAGACTCAGAACATTCTGAACTAAAGTGCACATGGAAGTTAAACTCACCACCATTACCTAGTCTCTGTCTGTCTGTCTGTCTGTCTGTCTGTCTGTCTGTCTCTCTCTCTCTCTCTCTCTCTCTCTCTCTCTCTCTCTCTCTCTCTCTCTCGTAAAATCTTAACATAAAAGAAACAAGATTGTTTGGGTTCTCTTTAAAGTAGAGTGGTCCTTGGTGTTTTTAATATTAAAGTAAGAGTTGAGCTTTGGATACTTTGTGGGTTGCTGTGTCTCCAAGACAAACTAAGATGTGCATGAAACAGCCCTGTCTTCTCCCAGGCAGAGGCCCACGCGCCTGGAAATCTTGCTCTATGCGGCTGTGACCGTGACATCCATTTTACTGAAGAAGGTTGAAGCAAACACTATTATTTATTTATTTGGGAGGTTGCTTTTTAAAAATTCTTTTTAGATAAGGTCTTGCTATGTAGCCTCTAACTCATATACCTGTCTCTGCCTCCCAAGCACTGGAATTACAGGCATGCACCACTACGGCTGGTAAGCCTGACACTTCTTGAGGCCACTGCCAAGCCATTCAGGATGCTAAGTGATGCCCTTTTCCTTAGTTTGCTGCTGTCCTTTGCTTTGCAACTTGACCCACGTGAAAACTGTATCCCCTAGTCTGTAAAAGGACGACTGTGCCATCTCCCAGCAAAGCACATAGGACTTTCCAGCCCACTGGCACTGCCCAGCTGCACTCAAATGTCCAAAGCCCTGAGGTTTGGTTTTCTGCATTGGGATTGTCTGAAGGGTAAATAGTATTGCAGTTTTTGTGAGTTCCTTCATCTTCCTGTCAGTACGAATAGAAAAAAAGCAAGCCCTTACTTGTAGAGAACCAAGTTCTGTTTGGATATGTTTACTCTAACTTTGGCTTACTTCTTTTTCTTTTGGTTAGCTTACCTGTCTGAACATATGTGTACACAGGTGTGTGGGCATGCTTGGAGGCCTGAAGAGGACATTGGGTGTCCTGTCACTCTGCCTATCCTTTGATGTAGGGTCTTTCCCTGAAACTGGGCTCATGTCTACTCTGGGCTACAGGCTCAAGACCAAGGACCCCGTCTTGCACCCCTCTTTGCAAGTCTAGGGTTACAGGCATTTCTTAGTTTCTTAGGTCCTGGCATCTGAATTCCAGTTCTCAAGATGCAGAGCAAGCACCCCTAACCCTAAAGCCACCTCTGAATCCTGATTCAGGCTCAGCCTTTCCACTGAAGGGCTACTGGAAAAACCTGCTTCCCGTTGAGGGGCCCTAACTAGTTCTCCACAGTAAGGACCCCCCCCTGTCTTCAAGTGGAGGGCTATTTGGGAAGGTGTTTTAAATTCTCAAGGAATTTGCCCCTTCTCAACAGACTATTTCTCCTAAGAAAATAAAAAATGACCAATGAACACATGACAAGATGCTCAGTATCTTTGGGAACATGACACAGTTTCATCCTATCAAAATAACTAGGGCAGAGAATGTGGACTGTTGCAGTTTTAGGGTGGAGGTAAGGAAAACAGAACACCTCTATGCACTGGTAGAAACAGCTCTGTGGTTTCTCCAAGCAATAACCAGTTACCACCTGACCCAACAATCCTACTCCCCCGCTAGGCTGCACGAGGCCACACAAAATCCCTATGCAGAACTGCCCGGCAACAGTGTGGTAACAGTCCACGCCAGGGGTTGGCTGATTGTATCTCACTAAAATTTCAAGGAGCAAGGGAATTGTGCACAGACAAATCAGACCTCCACATCACGAAGCTGTCACCAGGGACCTGAATTCATCTTTGCAGGAACCAGACAGGACATGTGCAGGTATCGGAAGCTGGGAAAACCAGTAACTGCCAACTGTGCTGGCTCAATGGGCTATTGTTCTTTTCATACCGTGTTTCCTGGAACGCAAATAAAAACCCAGCCTCTTGCCCGCCTCTCCTAACAGTCCTAGCAACGACGAAGAGTCCCTAACCCAGAGCAAGTCTAAACAAACGCATTGGCTCGTGGCCTTTTGGGTCCAAAAACGCAATGGCTGAGTGCTGTCGGGAGCTTCAGTAAGTACTCCAATGTGAAGCTCATTGTCAGATTTTTTCCTTAGAGCTGGAAAACACCCTTGTAGTTTTCTCAATAATGTAGTTTACATATAGCCCAAAGCATGGCGGTACCCTGTATGAAGCTGGACTGGCATTGAGTAACAGAACTGGAGCGCTGCTGTGCTGGCTCATCCCCCACTCACAGAGCACACACAAGTGCAGACACACCTCCTCACTGCTAAGGTGGCCTCTGTGCCAACTACAAGCAGATCCGCGCTCCAGCCAGCACAGTGAGCAGCAAGTTCCACTCCTTGCCAGCTTCCCCCCCCCCCCCCTGAGAGCATTCTTTTGTTGTTCACGCAAAGTGCTCATACCTGCTCTTCAAGTCTGTAGTGGACAGAGCTAACACACATCACCTGTGTGGTACTGACTAGCCGCAGCTGTGGCACAGGTGCCTAATGAACACTTTCAGTTCCTATCTTCAGGCAGTTAGTTGTACACCGGAGCTAGAGACATGGCTCAGTGGTGAAGAGCACTGGCTGCTCTTTCAGAGGGCCTGGGTTCGATTCCGAGCACCCACATAGCAAATTACAGTTGTCTGTAACTCCAGTCTTAGGGGACCCAACACCCTCTTCTGGCTTCCACAGCCACCTCATGCATGTGTTGGTGCGTAGGCATAAATGCAAACAAAATATCCGTACACATAAAAATAAACAAAAAAAAAAACAGTTTTTCACAGAGTAGTGCATAGTCAAGCAAGAAATACATGTTTCAAAAATATGTGCATCATGGTAAAGAGATTTCCCCACTTAGAAGCACATAGTAGCGAGTGCTTCTAGCTTCGTGTCAGTGTTTAACCTGACAATAAACTCTTGAGGTGCTGATTCTTGTTTCATAGTTGATAAGACTACTGCTCAGAGGTGCTCAGTGATAAGCCAGGCTCTACAGTAAACGTGAGTGTGAATTTGAGCCCCCAGGGTTTGTTCTTCTACTTTAAGCGTGGATTCCTGATTATTATCTATGTCATGCAAACAGCTGGCGCTAGATAAAAGCTTTCACGTGATGTGGTGCCTCCTTTCCCAAAAGTAGCGTGCTGTATTCATTATCTGGCACTGCCAAATGTTCGTGTTGTATGAGAAATTGGGTATTTTTTTTTCTTTAACATTATTCAAAGGCTCTTTACAGTGCCTTCCCATTAGAGGGCTCATTTTATCCAAGGAGGAGCTCATCTTTCTGACACTAAGACATCAGGGAGAGGAATGCACATCTTCTGAAAACAGTGGCACTTTTAAGCCAGTTCATTCATGGGTCACTTTTTGATCACGTTCCAAAGTAGCAACTATTAACTTCTTCATGCATTTAGTAGCTGATGTGAGGAGGGGCAGGAAGATGCCCTGCACATGCTGAGGTGAAAGGTCACCTTAACAGCTTGCGCAGGAAACATTTGCGTGGGAACAAAGTAACGGGGGATGCATAGCTTCTGACCTGAGGTCAGCAAGTGCATCCGTTTCCCCTGGTGAGACAACGGTAGCACAACCCAGTGACAATCTCCACACCTGAGAATCCTGTCAGATCTGTAGGGAAGGAAGGCCGCTTACACACCTAACGGGCTCTCACACACCAGCAGTGCCCCTCAGGTTTCGTCGCCTGTATTTATTTTACAGTCATCTGAGTGGAAGTTCAGCCTTGTGAAGGTTAATGAACTATTTCTCGGACCCTAGTATTTCCACCCTTTGCAACAGGCCAGAGGCAGGGGAGGGGCCGCCCCTGAGCTTCCTGCTCTGCCCCTTGCCTCTGAAGGTGGCTCTGGAGCACCACATCTCCATGGTAACTTGCTCCCAGACCCCTTCTAAGGAGAAACTTCCAACGGCTCTGAATTGGAAGTTATCTTTCTGATGTGGGAAATTCTGCTCATTAGGAGAGAGAAAGACTGACTCAAAGGTGGGCGCAGGATGGTCACAGAGCAGAAAGCTGTACTTTTCTTTTTTGCTGTCCTCACATTTGTCAATACTATTTAAAGCAGTAAAGCCAGTCGGTACCCGTTACAGCACTGGCCTGGACTCTGACTCACTGTTCTTGACACAGATAGATGGGTGGTCTCGTCTGTACAAGGCTTCTCTGGGAAGCTTTTAGAAGAGCCGTGAATAAAAGCCTGCTCAAATGACCAGAGCCAAACCCACACAACAATCTTCCAGTGCGGTTCTAAAGCAAGTGCGCGTCTGTGACGCGCTCAGATGGATTTAGATGGGATAGGGTGCTGTGGTCGGGCATTACTCTTCCAATGCCCCTGGGAATGAAGGCTTTGCCACTAGTCCATGGCTCTCTTGGGAGATGGTAGAACCTTAGGGGGTTGGAGCCCAATGGAAGGAAATGAGATCATTATGGGCATTTCCTTGATGGGGACACTAGGACCCTGACCTCTCTTTTCCCCCTCTCTCCTGCCAGGAAGCAAGCAGACCTCCTAAGGCATGTGTTCCTATATTCATGTACTGAGGCACCACTCACTCAGCCAAGGACTATACTTTCTTGAACCACGGGCCAGGATAAAACATCTCCCCACCTTTAAGTGGCTCATCTCTGGTGTCTTGTCAGGACAATGTGAAACTGAATAATGCCAGCATCTGAGTTTACAAGCAATAACTAGGAAGTGGCTCGGATGGTTCCAATGGCTCCTCCAGGCTCATGTGTTTGAACACTTGATCTCTACTTGTAGCTGTGTGAAGAGGATTAGGAGGTTCCCTTGCTGGAGAAGTGTGTCATAGGCAGGCTGGAGGAGTGTGTCACAGGCAGGCTAGAGGAGTGTGTCACAGGCAGGCTGGAGGAGTGTGTCACAGGCAGGCTGGAGGAGTGTGTAGTTACAGGTATGCTGGAGGAGTGTGTCACAGGCGGGCTGGAGGAGTGTGTCACAGGCGGGCTGGAGGAGTGTGTCACAGGCGGGCTGGAGGAGTGTGTCACAGGCGGGCTGGAGGAGTGTGTCACAGGCAGGCTGGAGGAGTGTGTCACAGGCAGGCTGAAGGAGTGTGTAGTCACAGGCAGGCTGGAGGAGTGTGTCACAGGCGGGCTGGAGGAGTGTGTCACAGGCGGGCTGGAGGAGTGTGTCACAGGCGGGCTGGAGGAATGTGTCACAGGCAGGCTGGAGGAGTGTGTCACAGGCAGGCTGGAGGAGTGTGTCACAGGCAGGCTGGAGGAGTGTGTCACAGGCAGGCTGGAGGAGTGTGTCACAGGCAGGCTGGAGGAGTGTGTCACAGGCAGGCTGGAAGAGTGTGTCACAGGCGGGCTGGAGGAGTGTGTCACAGGCGGGCTGGAGGAGTGTGTCACAGGCGGGCTGGAGGAGTGTGTAGTCACAGGCAGGCTGGAGGAGTGTGTCACAGGCGGGCTGGAGGAGTGTGTCACAGGCGGGCTGGAGGAGTGTGTCACAGGCGGGCTGGAGGAGTGTGTCACAGGCGGGCTGGAGGAGTGTGTCACAGGCAGGCTGGAGGAGTGTGTCACAGGCAGGCTGGAGGAGTGTGTCACAGGCGGGGTGGAGGAGTGTGTTGTTACCGGGGCAGACTGTGAGGTTTCATAAGAGTGGTGCCATTTTGAGTTCTCCTCGCTCTTGCTTCTGGATTAGTGTGTGAGCTCGTGGCTGTCCCTGCTGTCATGCCTTCCCTCTGCCAACATGGACTCTAACCCTGTGAAACTAAACCCAGCTGAATGTTTTCTTTTCTGTGTCTTGGTCATGATGTTTTGTCACAGTAAACTTGAGCAACATTTGAGAGCAAGGGAGCACAAGCAGAGCCACACCTCAGCTCCTACAGGACAGGAACTGAGAACCAAGCACGTTCACCAGAAACCACAGCCGGGTCTACAACCATTTGGCACAGACACGGGTACTTCTATGAGAAGCAAGGAGCTGTTCAGTCCTAAAATTTTGCCAGTGATAACCTACCACTTCCTCACAGAAGCAACAAGGATCGGTGTGTTTTCCTTTATTTTTAAAACTGAGCTATGCTGTTTTGTTATCACACATGAGACAACAGGAACTCCGTAGTCCTACAGTGTAATAACCTCTTTTTTGTCGTTTCTTGTTTTGTTTTTATTTTTCAAGACAGAGTTTCTCTGTGTTGTAGCCCTGCCTATCCTGGAACTCTCTAAAGAGCAGACGGGGCTTCAACTCACAGAAATCCACCTTCCTCTGCCTCCCTAGTGCTGGAATTACAGGCATGTTACTGATTAAAGGCGTGCGCCACCACCGCCTATTAATACTCTCATTTTTAAAAAGATTGTAATTTTAATTATTTGTGTGTTTCTGTGTGGAGGGATGTCCAGGTGAGCATGGTTGTCTGGGGAGGCTAGCAGAGAGTGTCCACTCCCCTGGAACTCAGAGCTGTTCTGAGCCACCTGACTTCGGTGCTAAAGACTGAAGTCAGGTCTTCAGCAAGAACAGCCCATGTTCTTAACCTCTGAGTCATCTCTTCAGCCTTTTTTTTTTTCTCACAGCTTGCTTGAAGCAAAACCCAAGCAAGTTCATCACATCAAGCATGGTTCATAGTCTCATTGTTTTACTGTAGTGATAGATATCATTTTATGTTAAATTGAAAAATTGTAACTATGTAGTTATGAACTACGTGAGATGTTTTTGTTACATTTATTTAGGGTGTGTGCACATGTGTTGTGTGCGTGTGCCCCTGTGCACATACGTGCAGCAATGTGCATTTGGAAGTTCAGACAACTTGTTTGAGTTGGTTCTTCTCTTCCAACATGTGAGATCCAGGGATTGGACTCAGCTGGTCAGGATTATCAGCAAGCCATCTCAGCCCCCAGTGGGGTTTAACATGGCCTCAGTCCAGCCAGTGAGCCTGTCACCTTAACAGACTTAAGTGCTTTAGATTCTTCGAAGATATATCTAGTAATCTAATAATGTTACTGATAAAAATTTAGAATATTTTATGATTTATGCAGGAGGCAAAACAACAACACAGGTAGTGAAATGAATCCTGGGTGAAATCTCAGGGTTTATACTTTGCTGTAGTTCACGGCCACACGCATTGAGAGGTCTAGGTCTGTACAATAGGGAAACAGTGTCATCTCAGTTCAGGGATGACGGTACAGGAGTCTACATTTTAACTACTTCCTGAACCGCCAAAAGGAATGGAGAATACATGCACAGAGAGGACAATATCCTTAGGAGCATTTAAAAATTATATATATATAGATATATATGTATCATATATCATAAAGATATAATATGTATCATAAAAAATACATATAGCATAAAATAATCTGGAAAATTCTTATCAGTGGAATAAAATGTCTTACCAGAGATGGATTCATGAATTCCTCTAGATACACCCGGCATAGTTTACGATCCCAGGGGTCTGTGATGTGGCCCCCATACATGATCTCCCCAAAGAGGTAACGGAGGTCTTCCCATGGGACCTGGGGGAAAAACACAGATCTTAAGAGTTTCCATTGCTATTGCTGTGGCAAAATACTTAGACAAAAGCGCCTTGATGAGGAGGGGTTGCGCCAGTGCACAATTTCAAGTAAAGTCCGTCATTTTGGGTAAGACAAGACGGCAGATGCTTGAAGCACCTGACCATGCCATGTCCACAGTGGAGCTCAGAGGTGAATTACTGACTGTGGCTGTGAGGATGTGTACTCAACTTCCTCTGCCCTGTTATACAGCCCAGGGCCTGGCCGACGGAACAGTGCTGCTGCCCATACTCAGGGTGCATCTTCCCAGTTCAATTAGCCCAACTGTGGTAATTCCCCACAGACACACTCACAGGCCAACTTAACTAAATGGCTCCTCACTGAGACTCCATCCCAGGAGATTCCACATTGTGCCAAGTTGACAATTAAAACTCACCTTCGCGCACACAAATGCCCACTTCCAGGCCTAGAACATCTGCCCTCGATTGGCTGGCCAGGGGTGCAAGCCCCTCTAGCCCAACAGCCTGCCATGGCCTTGCCAGGGGGGCTAAAAGCCGTGTGCACATGTCTAAGCTTTTGGGTACAGCTTCTTGGGAGAATTATTTTTAGTGTAGTCTAACAAATTGGACAAAAGCTCAGCAAGGCCACAGTTTAGTACAGATTTTAGAGGGAATGGAGTTATCTTTGGAACAGGACAGTTGTCTATTGGAATTTCATCCAAGACTCCTGACATGTCGCTTCCGAGCACCTTCAACTTTTACCTGCTCTCACCACCTGCTGTAATGAAACACTGGCCAAAACCAGCTTGGGGGAAGAAAGGGGTTGTTAGGCCCACAGGTTACCCTCCATCACGGAGGGGCGCTGGGGCAGGAACCGAAGCAAAAGTCACGGGGAAGGCTGCTTATTTGCTTGCTCAGCTGGCTTTTGTGTGTAGTCCAGGCCGACCTGCCTAGGATTGGCTCCGCCCACAGGAGGCCGAATCCCCACCCATCAAGTACCAGTTAAGGAGCCGCCTCCCAGGCACACCCACAGTTCAACCAGACCTGAAGGAGGCAGCTCCCGAGGTGAGGTTCCCTCTTCTCAGATGTGCACAGTTGACACCCGCCTCCCAAGACTTAGCATCGCCTCATCTAAAGTCTTTATTATGTGACTCAGAAAAATAAACAGTCAGGTAGACTGTTTGTATTTGAAGACTTTTTGATTGCTGTCACTTTCTCAAAGCCTGGGAGGCAAATGTCTTTTCCAGACTGACTCAGGTTCCGAGACAGCCTGACTGGGCACAAGACTGTTCTGAGGGCGGTAACTGGCGCGCAATGTTTTAGTCAGGAAACCGGTCTCCTTCTTCGCTGGCTCCACAGAGTTCAAACCTCTCTCTGCTACTCTTTCGCTTCCTCTGGGTTTGCAAAACATGCCAGCTTGGGATGAAGCCTTCCTACACAGGAACCTTTGTGCCCCCAGTGGCAGTCTATTACTTCCCAACAGTTCAAGTAAAATCGTAATTACAGCCTTCCTGTGGCGTGATGTGACAGAACAGAAAAAATGGAATTGCTGAGGCCACTCCCGGGTACTTGCTACAAGCACATGTGAATTTGAAGAAAGGAGCCTGAAATGTGCCTTTCTCTGAAGCTTGTTTGATATGAATGAGAAATAGGGAAATAGGGTAAACTGTTGGACACTCTCTCCCGCTCCACACACACCGCGTACGGAGCAGAACTGGGTAGAAGCAGACTTAACTGCATTTCCCATTTGGATTGAATTAATGCCCTCCATGTCAGTAGTCAATATGTACTTCCCTCATAATTTTAATCAGCTGGGTCTGTTCTTATTTTCAAGTATTGATTCTTTCTCCTATGCATTGATTCTTTCTCCTAAGCCTAATCTTTGGTTTTTAAAAATCTATTGTGTGGGGTATGTTATACACAGGTGTGTGTGGTTTGCATGTGCACATATGTGTGCACATGTGGCAACCAGCGGCTGGCATCAGGCGTCCTCAACCACTTAACACACTGTTTGTTGTTGTTGTTGTTTGAAGCCAGGGACTCTCACTTAGCTCAATAATCGGCTGGCTAAAGGAGTTTTAGACGTCGGCCTGGCCTGCCTCTCCAGCACTGTGACCACAGCATGTGCTTCCACATGTAGCTTTTTATGCCTATGCTGGGAAGTGAACTTGGGCTAGTGGTTGAGCTGTCTCCTGAACCCCTAACCTCTGTGTGCGGTTTACCTGACCAGCTGTGACGCTGATGTGAAGGCCGGAGCCAAGCGCAAGCCAGCGATTACTTTCTCCCTCCATCTGTACCTCTACTGTTTACAGAGCTCACCCGACGTAGGACTGCCTTCCCAGACCCAGATGCGTGGACAGCTACAGAGGACAGCGAGGGAAGAGCTACCTGGTCTATCTCTTCCTTTGGAACCATTAGGATAACTTTATGTGTAATAGTTTAGAGAAAGCATGCTGAGATCATCTGGACCTGGTGGTGTAGGCCTGCAACCTTAGCTACCCAGAAGCCCGAGGCAAGAGAATCTGACATTGACGTCAGCTTGGGCTACAGAGAGAGTTCAAAGCAAGCCTGGACATCCTGGTGAAACCCCATTTCAAAATACAAAACCTTTTTTGGAGAAGGACGGAGGGTGTGCCTCAATGGTGATGCACTTGCTTAACGTGTACAGAGTCTTAAGTCCAATCTCTAGTACTGAAAAATAAAAAAAACAAAAAGCAAGCAAGACAAACAGTGAAACAGGGCAGACTGATAGGGAATACCGATCACGGGCCATACAAAACCCATTTGCCTTGAAAGAACACATTCAGAGTCTGTCCCTAGGGAGAGGGCACCCATAGCAGGCAGGCTGCCACCAAAACCCGAGAGAACACTGTGGAAAACTCGTAACAGTGGTTATCAAAACAACGGTAAAACACTGTTTCCTTGGCAGTGCGGATCGCGTTTGGGTGGAGAGCGTCCACACCTGGGTTCCCGCCACCCTCACACAGGGCTTCAGAACCTGAGGCTTCCGTCCCCGCCTGGGGAATGTGTTTCAGTCCCCAGACACGACCATCCACCTTCCTTCAACTTCAAATCAAGGTGAACATCACCGGGAAAGTCACAACAAGGTGGCATTCCTAATACATAACAATGACATATGCAGGGCCACGCCATTATTTATACATGTGACGCACTGTAAATTGCTTCCATCATCAAAACTAATTGTGGTGATTATTAATGCAGTGTTATGAACTGTCAGAACCGCTGTATGTAATTACATTTGTGCAAATGCTTCATTACCTGCCTAATGAATCTGGCATATATGCACATGTAAACCACTGTTTTTGTTAACATAATGAAGGACATTTTTTTTTTTATAAGCTACTGATGTAGAACTGGTTTTGCCCTACTTTATGAAAACGTTTAATCTGGTTTATTTTCACATTATTGCCAGACAATGTTTGTGTAGTGTTGGCTACTTCAACAATAGCTTCAAAAAGGAAATTATGGTCCCTTCTGTTAGCACCCAAGGACTGGACAGATCCCGTGCACTCCTTGGAAGGGGCTGCCGACCACAGCACTTGCCTTAGGGTTTGCCTCTAGGTGGTTGTAGAGGATGTGGGTGCAGATGGTAAGGTCTCCTGGACTGAAGGGATAGCTGCAGCTCCAGCCCTGGGGGCCGAACCTCAGCCTCCCCGCCACACAGGCATGGAAGTAGCACAGCGAGAAGAGGATGCTCTTAAACTCCTGATCCTTGGAGCACATCTCAAGCGTATCCTGAGAGGAGAGACGAGATGTGGCTGGTTAACATTCTGTACAGTGAGCAAGGGCAAGGCCTGGGTCCCCATCGCCCTCACGGGCCACTCAGAATGATCAGCCAGTGTCCGGGACAGGTGGAGACCATTCGTGTCTTGCCTGGGGTTGAGTAAGAGGAAGGCTTTTTCTTTCTTTCTTTCTCTTTTAAGACAGAGTCTCATGTACCCCAGGCTGGCCAGGACCTCACTACGCAGGCGCAGATCGCCTTGAACTCTGGATTGGACTGTTTGGCTTCCACCTCCCAAATGCTGGCATTTCGGCACCTGGCTGACACGTGCAGGCCTCTGTGCACGCTCCCAAGCAAGCAATGCTCCCAGCTTGTTTTTCTCCTTAATGTCTCTAAGTGTTCTAGAAAATGGGGCTACTCATTTTGAGGGTACTAATACTTCTGACACCCTATCTCCTGTTAGAGAACAGCAGCCTTTGGATAGGATGATCTGAGAGGCATCATTGGAAGGCTGCTAATTAGTCCCAGCTCCCCAGTCTTCCCAGTGCCGTGGTGACTAAGCCCACCGGTGCACACGAGCACTGCAAGGTTGTGCCTAAGCCTCTTCAGGAGCCCACAGGAGCCACACAACCAAGGTTTCGCCTATAGATTTTGAGCAGACGTGAGTGTGATAATTTCCCTTCCATGCCATTTGCTTTAAAGGAAATGGCTTGTCCACATCACCACTTTCCCTGTGGGCTAGAAACAGTGATTGCCAGACAGCAGCCCTGGCACCTTCAAGTCAGGGCTTGGTGGAGACATATATGGGCAGGGTGTGTGGATGACACATCAGACCAGCGTGATGTGTGTTAGAGAGCACCATGCCGCTTTCTTGTAGCCACTACCATCTGACTCTGTGTGTGTTTATCATGTGCTGCTGGGGCTCAAACCTAGCGGAAACATGTCCATGCTAGAATTCCGGCACTGAGCTCGATCGACAGCCTTGCTGCTCTCTGGCGTGTAGTCAGTCTGCACCTTAACTGCCCCAGGGCACGTGGTCCTCCAACGAACAGAGGAAGAATTGTTGTTGGGATGACTGAGTGGTGTTTGGAGCTAAGGGTGTGGACTGGATCTGCAGGGTTTCTGTACATGAGGGGCGGGGGAAAGGGGCCAGAGGCGGGGGTGGGGGGGTGGGGGGTGGGGTGGGGGATGGGGGGGAGGGGCGGGGGCAGGGGGACTCAGTCGTAGTCAGCCACATTCACATGGCTAAGGCCCCCAGCAGTAGTCAAATACAGAGGCAGAAAACTTCTGATCTACTGCAGAGAAGCACCTTATCAATTCTCAAATTCATCAACTAAGAAAAAGAGGCCAGGGACACTCTTTGAACAAGTGTGAGGGGACAGCAGAGCCCAACCTTGATGTCTGTTTCTCCTTCTATCTCAACCACGGCCAGGTCATATTTAAGATGAATCACATACCAAGGCTATTTAACAACCCTGAGAGAAGTCCATGTCTGGCCTCCCAGGGGACTTTTGGGCTGGATTTACTGCTTTGGGCCATCACCAGGGAAGTATTTCATTTCTGCTGATAATACTTGTAGCAGAATTGGCTTTGCTAAATATAGTTTTATAATTGCCTGGCTACATGTAGCTCAGAGCCAAGAAAATCTCTAAGTTGCACTAAATTTGGCTATTTTTAGGTAGTTCATGGGGATAAGAGCCACATGATGACCAAAAATAAACTTTTTCACAACTAAACATCAAATAAAAGACAAGATGGTAAAAGAAGATAAACCATATAATTTTTAAGGCTGTAAATTAATATTGCCTCTAAGTGTGTGGTATTTCTAAGAAACAAACTATATTTGAAATTTCATATCACATTTATAATCTATCATGGTACTAAGTATCCACTTGTATTACTCACATAGAATCCAAAGTACTCTATATAAAGTAAAATAATTTAATCTCTTATGATACATAACTGTGTTTTATCTTCAGTGTTTAAAAAAAAAAAACCAGTGCCTATTGGGCTATGTTCTGCAGGTATAAGCGTTTGGGAAGAATATGTGAGGCAGCCATTTCTGACGGCATAGTCCTATCCATGCCATATTTTGAAGCAGTTGTACATCAACTAATGAACAAATGAGAATCAGAAAACAGCCAGGCAGGCTGGGTTACAGCTCAGCCGGCAGAATGCTTGCCTGTCTCGCACAAAGCCCTGGGTTAGATCCCCAACACAGCGCAAACAGGGCACGGTGGTGTAGCCTGGCATGCCAACGTGTGGATGGAGAGGCCGGAAGAGGAGACGTTCAGCCTTGTCTCAGCTACACAGAAAGTTTGAAACAAAGTAGACATAAGGAAGGGGAGGAGGGAGGGAGGGAGGGAGGGAGGGAGGGAGGGAGGGTAGGAAGAAGGAAAGACTGCACAAGTAGGATTGTCAGCAGAGAAGAGATATCACACTGACTTGTCAGTAGTGTAACTGGTATTCATCTTCCGCCTGTGCATAAATATTTCCCACAAAAAGGAATCTATACTCTCTCTCCAAAAAAAAATCTGGTTAGTTCATATGAAAAGAACCCCAATGGCAGTCCTTCATGACATCTTCAAAGGCAGATACCGCTGAGCTAGAGGAGGGGTAGGTTGGCGGCAGCCTGCAAGAACTGGTTCTTTTGGCATCTCTGTCCGTTAATCATCAGATTTGCAGAAGCATTCTGGAATGCTTGGGGGTCGGGGGTGGGGATCAAAACACTAACGTGAAACAGATTTCACCCGTTTTCCGTGTGTATGCCAATGTTTGGGTGTGAATTCTAATTTAAGAAGAAATATTACAAAGGGAGATGACTTTGTGGATAAGGAATCGTGCTGTGAAAGACCTGACTTCAAACTGCTAACACCCATGTAATTCTAAACGTGGAAGTGGGGGCCTGGAACCCCAGCGTTGCAGGGTGGAGATAGGTGGGTCATAAGAGCTTGCTAGCGGTTGGCCTAGACAAAATGGCAAGCTATCTTAATAATAATAATAATAATAATAATAATAATAATAATAATAATGATAATAATAATAATAAATAATAATTTTTAAAACGTACAAAGATAGAGGAAGACACTTGGCATTATCCTCTGGCTTCTGCATGGATGTATGTTCCTGTGTATATTCATGCATACATTGCCCAGGCATATGACTATGTAAGACACATGCACATATGTGCTCACACATGCAACACCCCAAAAACTCTCTATATTTAAGGCCCTGTGGTTAGCTTTGGCCTATGAGATGAAAGAAGTTCTGTTATATCCAATCTTTTGCTATTTGTTTTTCAAATTCTGTAGTTTTCATTTTTTTTTATAGTTATCTGTGGTCAGCTATAGGCCAAACAGTATTAAATAGGAAATGAGAAAAGAAATAAACAGTTTTCTTTTAATTGCTTGTTAATTATAGTGTAATTACTTCCACTTTACTACGGCTAACTGTGTTAAGATTGCAAGTTAAACTTATGTGCGCATGCAAGTATGTATAGAAAAAAACATAACTTATGAAACATTTGGCATTACCTTGGTTTGCAGTTTTCTACTGGGCATCTAGGCACACACGCTACACAGAAAGGTGTGAGTCAACATTCATCTGTGGGACATGCCTTTGCAAGAAAGCAACAGGTGCCCTTTATCACATCTTCCTCCTTCAGTCTTCTGTTAGCAGCATGAGTGTGGGGCTCTTGTGACCGACCTCCTATGAGCTTGCTGAAAGCAATGCAACAAGGATGCATTTGGGGCTGGACTGGTGGGAACACTGTGGTGACACAGATGGGCTTTGGAGAGGGTGTTAGTTACTTTTCTGTTGCTGGGATGAAACTCGGTGACCGATTCATCTTATAGAAGGAAGTGTTTATTTTAGCTTATGGCTCCAAGGGCGTAAAACTCCATCCTGCTGGGGAGTTGCGCCGACAAGCTACAGGCATGAGCAGGGAGCTAAGACACTGTGTCTCCGAGCACAAGGAGGAAACAGTGAGAAAACTGGAAGTGGGGTTGGATTATGAGCTCTCAAAGCCCCACCTCCAACCCCAGGAACAGACCTCTCCCAGCAGCGTGTACCTCCTGTGCACTTCCACAAGCAGTGACATCAGCTGGGGACCATGTGTGGTGTCTATGGACATCAAGTGACCTGCCTCCAGAACCTGCATGTAGCAGGAATATTTTTTCACCCTGTTTAAGCCAGTGTTGTCCCAGTAAAAACATCTTTCAAAGGACCAAACTCTGCTTCTAGGTTTCAGGAGCCCATCTGCAGCCAGCCAATGGGCACAGGACTGACTACACCTTCTGATGAGATGAGGTGCGGTGGTACCCAGAGGCACAGAGGAGACAAGCCTCCGGAAAGATGCGTGTGATGAGACCCACGCTAAGTGTAAGCAGCTCCATTCAATAGGCTGGGGTGCCAGACTGAACAAAAGGAAGGAAGCATAAACAGAAAGTAAACATGTACTGCTTCCTGCTTCCTGACTGTGGACTGTGACATGGCACACCCTGTTCCTGCTGATATGTCTTGCCTGCCATGGTGGACTACGTGCCGCGAGCTGGACCTAAGTGTCTTTTGTTGGGATAATGTTATGAAAGCAACAGGAAAAGTAGCTAGAACATGGTCTGAATGAATAAAAAATGCCTTTTGTTCCAGACATCATGGCGGACCTGTATCTTTGCACCTTTATGTTTCTGTGACGTTTTCCTCTGTGTGGGTTGTTAAAATGGGCTTGAAGGGACGTTGGGTGAATAGATAATTTGTTTTTGCTTCTTGGGGTCAAATTAAGCCTTAGTTTTCAAGAGATCTTTTTCTTCTGTGACGTGAAAGTTATTAAAAATGTACCTTTCAATTACGCATATAGTCGTGCAGGCGGCTGTCGGAGGTGCCCACGTTAGAGCAGGGGCTCTCAACCAGGGAACTCACATAGGCTTTGGGGAAGCCTTTCCCTATCAGCGGTGCCCGGGAGCCTGCACCTCCCTAGGGAGAGCGTCCAACGTCGCATCCTGTAGTGGTTGGATAGGAACGGCCCCTACGGACTCCTGTGTTTCAATGCTTGGCCCGCTATCAAGAGGGAATGGCCTTGTTGGAGGAGGTGTGGGCTCTGAGGTCTTGCACATCCTCAAGCTCGGCCCGGTGTAGCACTCGGCCATTCCTGCTGCCTTCAAACCAAGACGTGGGCCTCTCAGCTCCTCCTCCAGCACCACGTCTGCCTGCGCGCTGCTGTGCCCCCGGCAGTGACAATAATGAACTACAGCGCTGAAACTAACCCATCCCCAATTAAACGTTTTCATTCATGAGAGCTGCTGTGATCGTGGCATCTCCTCACAGTAATAGAAACCCTGAGTGAGACACATCCTTTTCACCAACAGCCTAGAGGGTAACCAAACAGAAGCATAATATTTCATGAAAGGTTTTTTTTTTTGTCTATAAGGGCAAGTGTCTCAGAGGACTATATAAATCTATAACCACATCAAATTCCTACTGTATGCGTATTTTTTAGAAGCAACTTGAAAATTCTTAATGGACATTCATAAGCGGCCAGAAATTGTGAGATGGTAAAAAGACAAATACACACGTGCCACAGTACATAGAGAGAGCGCATTGCAAAAATACTTAAGAGATGCAACAAGCTTTTTTGAGCGCCGGCTGTTTACACAGTCTTCTTTACAATAGGCTGCAAATTACTTAAGTAAGTAATACTTGTATTCATCAACATTTCACTCTAGAGGTATCCATTCTATATAATAATTCCCTCACCAAATTTAGTATTGACCCCCAAAAAAGTATAAGAAAAAGTTAAACATGTGGTGTGCTGCAGGACAAACAATATTCCTAACAAGAGGCTCAGTATATTTATCACCAAATTATACGTGCTTTCTCCGTAGGGCTACTTATCAAAGCTTTCTAGGAAGGTAGAAGAATATTAATGTAGGGCAATATCAGTAAAGGAAACTCAAACACCAGATCATGATCTAGTGAGATAAAAAAAGATTTGGGAGAAGAAAATGATTGTAATTGAATTAGTACTAATTTGCATATACTATTATTTGGGAAGAAAACAAAACAAAAATGTAAGAAACGTAAAATGCCAAGTGAAATGTACCGCAGAGGCTTCTGTGTTTTAGTACCCAGTTGCTTGTGGTGATGCTGTTTTGGGAGGTTGTGGACCATTTGGGAAGTGGAGCACAGCTGGAGGAAGAGGGTCACTAGAGGGTGGTCCTTGAAGATTACAGCCCAACCCTGGTTCCTCAGATATCTATTCTTCCTCCATTCTTCCCTCCCTCCCATCCTCATTTCCTCTCTCCTATGTCCTCACTTTTCCTTCTGACCCTGCCATGTGACAAGGAATCCCAGCAGCAAGCTTCTGGGGTAATGGATGGAGCCCTAGTCATCATGCCTTCTCCACCACTGTGGACGGTATCACTTTAAATTGTGAGCCAACCTAACTCCTAACCGTCCAATTGCCTTTCCAGGTATTTGGTTGCAGTGACAAGTCCCTACTACAAGATGTGCAGGGATAAAGATAGAACAGAGATTGAGGGAATGTCCAACCAATGCCTGGCCCAACCTGAGACCAACCCCATGGGAGAGCACCAACCCTGACACTATTAATGATACTCTGCCATGCTTGCAGATGGGAGTCTAGCACAGCTGTTCCCTGAGAGACTCCACCCAGTAGTGGACAGAAACAGGTGCTGAGACTCACAGCCAAACACTGGGTGGAGCACAGGGAGTCTTGTGGAAAAGTAGGGGGAAGAACAGAAGGACCGGGGAGGGGGAGGAGTGGGGAGGGAGGAGGACGGGACCTCCACAAGAAGACCAAGAGAGCCAGCTAACCTGGTCCCAACCAAGGACCATGCATGAACTCGACCTAAGCGCCTCACACATACATAGCTGATGGGTAGCTTGGCCATCATGTGGGTCCCCTAGAAAGGGGAAGAGGGGGCTGTCTCTGACATGAACTCTGTTGCCTGCCTTTTGAGCACTTTCCCCCTGGTGGGGCTGCCTTTGACAGGCCACAGGGGAAGAACATGTGCTAAGTACTGATGTGACTTGATGTACTGGTGTAAGTTGGGGGGGGGCTCCCCCAACTGAGGAGTAGGGGAGAGTGGAAAGGATGAAGAGGGAGGGAGAATGGGAATGGAAGGAGAGGAGAGAGGGTGCTAAGATCGGGATATAAAGTGAATGAATAATTAATTAAAAAAGCCTTTACCTTGGCTATAATACCAAGGCCAAGCCTACATATCGCCTTGACACTGTCCATAGGCCGTCACTGTTATCATCAGCGGCTCCTCTTTCTCTGCTGAGACACTGCTCATGAGACACACATCTTGGAAGCAGGGTCTCAAAGCTACCTAGGTTATGCTTTGCTTTGATAATTTTAGGTGAGACACAGATGTATTCCTAGTCATTAAAACAGCAACAGGGAAAAAATTCTTCCAAAGAGTCATACACATGAAAACAGAATGGGGGATATTTGGGAAGAGGAAGGGCGCCAGCAAAAAGGGCACAGGAGAGTAATGAGGGAACACATATAATCAGTGTCACAAGGAGACACACTGCTTTATAACCAACATATACCAAGTTAAAAAAGCAATGCCTATGAGCACATGTGGGCACATACATGCATGTACACATACATGTGCATAACACACACACACACACACACACACACACACACACACACACACACTTCACTTTATCTAAATAAGACACATGAGTTGACAAAGGCCCTGCAGTCTCTTGAGAAGACGCCAACTTTGCTGTAAGGCCAGCTGCACCTGCTGCTTACCTGGTCAAAGTTGTACAGAGCTGCGTGTAAGTTGGCCAGCATCCCCGTGGGGGGCTCATTTGTGATCTTGGTGGAATTTTCCAGGAGGCCCTGAGGGATGATGTGCTCATGTGGGGAAGGCGCAGCCTCGGCACTCAGGAACACCCTGTAATCTCTGTGGCTTCCTTGGCTGAATTTTTCAAGGAGTTTCTCCAAAGTCCCCAGCCACTTGGCCACCAGGTGGACATTCTGCAAGACAGCAGGGCTTGTGACTCCCGTGGCATGTCAGGACAATGACGAGTTACAGTATCAGAGCTTTTTCCTATACACAAATATGTGGACAGCTCAGTGATGGGTTTCTGGCCTTGAATTCAGTGAGATCTGTCTGCCTCTGCCTCCCCACTGCCAGAATTAGAAGTTTGTGTCATCATGGCCTGCTTCTTTCATTTTATACAGGAAAAGAAAAACACCCAGATACAATGGAGCACTTAATAAGTTGAATCCTATAGAGTCGCTGTAGGAGGGAAAGCCAAGCCCTGCTGCTGTCTGTGTGGCCTATTTCAAACCCACCAGCCACTTCTAAGATGGAGTTCCCTACAACTTTTCTTTGTTCTAGTTCAAACACAACCACTGAGACAGATCTGGGTTGTGCTAATTAAGTATAAGCTCTAACAGCCATGATGTACCTGATCTCAAACCTCTTCTATTCAAACTCCTCATTAGCATATAGATGCAAAAGATGAAAGGGAAGAAAGGCTAGCTATGAAGAACTGCCTCCCGTTCTATAGGATGCTCTGTGTATTCCTAACATACATTAAATCCCAGAGCAGTGAATAATTTTACCCCTTCCTCAAAGATACATACATCCTTTCCTCTCTCTCTTCTCAACATAATCTTTTGCTTTCAGTTTCATGAATCACAAATTTGATCTTCTAGTGCCCTTTAATTTATAAGTGTGTGTGTGTGTGTGTGTGTGTGTGTGTGTGTGTGTGTGTGTGAAGATTGAAAGTTCACTCTTCTCCTTCCATGGTGGGTTGTAGGTACTGAAATCACCCCGTCAGCTTTGTACAGCAAGCCAGCCCTTTTCCTCACTGAGCCACCTCACTGGCCCTGAAGAAGTCTTGATATGGAGATTGAAATATCATATTTCACACATATGTGTGATTATCTCCAAAAAGGGGGAAAAAACACTAAAAAAAAAATGATGCCAGCTACAAAAACGGGAAGTCGGCTGTGGGAGGGAGGAATAACACACATATTCTCTTGAAATTGTGTGCAGAGGCCTACGCCGGTGTGGCCATTCACATTTCTCACGTCCATCCCAGGGGTAAACACTGACCATGTAGGTTTTCCGGCCTAAACCAGATACGCTGACGCTTGAGCTGCACCTGACAGTGTGACCAGACTCAGGGACAGAGTTCCTTCCAAGGGCAACTAAGGCTAAGTATGGCCAAGTGACCCAATACAAGTGTCTAGGGTTTGGTCCTGGAAGCCTCAAAACAAAACCTTCTTCAGATGGCCACCCTACTTCAGGGATAGAAAACTCAGAAGAAACTAAGACTTCTGCCTCAGACTTCCTGCCTCTCCAACTGTGAGGAACGAAGTGAGTCAGCCCTGCCCGCTCTAGTTCACCAGGGCTGGAACCTTCCTGTAGGAGGCGGGGAGAGGCCTGTTTCTTCTGCATGCTTGCTACTAGCTTCTGAGGACAGAACACCTCAGACCTAATTGTGCCACTCCTGACAGGAACATAAACAATAATGAGATCTACTTTGCTGATTCATTTATTTCCCCCGTGCTATTTAACGTGACATTTTTGCACGAAACAAATGCAAGAATATTCTAGGTGATGACTTGGACGTTGGGGACTGAAAAGCCTGTGTCACTATTAGGTAAATCTCATATCTTTAATACCACCCGTTGTGCTCATGAGAAAGGGTTTGAATACTTGTTAGATTCTTTCACAAGTCACTTGGTGTACATGTACGATACATAGTTGCCAATCTGCCACATTTGTAACTAACTGCCTCTTCTGATTGTGGACTTCAGGAAAATGCTAAGGAAACAGTCTGCTAGAGGTTGTTTACTTACAGTAACAGTCATTTTAGGGTTAGGGTAGAAATTAGCTGATGTGTACATCCATATTGTGTTACCGATATAATTTACTATAAATTATAAACAGTGTAACAAACTCCTATTGTGTGGATCTAGTCTTCCTTCAAAGTCTTGTCTTTTATTTTATTTATTTTTTAAATCTAACAGAGGGATTTTAGAATGCTTGGAATCCAGAACGGCTGGAGGCCTGACCTGGTCTCTTCTCTCCAGCCGCTGTTTGTACGGTTAGACAGGTGGACAACAGGCATGCTTGGCTAGAAAGCTTCTACCCTGTGTCCTCAGGTCTGGGATCTCAAAAGCAGGCAACTGACAAAACAAAAAGTCTTTCAAGATTTCTTTTTAGTGATGAACTGATAGCTTGAATTTTAGGGGCTAACCGGAAGCTCACACAGGCACCAGAACAGGAGGAGTCATTTACTCCAAGCCACAGGCTCTTTTGAGGATAGTCATACCCTTGTAGCTTTGTCTGCAGGCTGAGCTTACGGACGCATGAGGACATACAATGGCCTCTGCCCTCTATACAAGACTTTGATGTACCCACCGTGCCTGAGCAACAACTGTGCTTCTGAGAACCAGCCCCTTTCCCGTTACCAAGTTGCCTCTGAACCACACAAGGGGATAGGTACACTGCTCCAAATTCCCAAGCAAAGATCTTAATGAGACCATCTATACACAGCATCACCGACCCAGGATGTTGCTTCCCTGCAGATGGAACGCTGCTTGGGATCTGGGGCAGTTTCTGCAAGAATCCAGGTTCGTGCTGAGCAGAAATGTGCATCAAACCTCTGTACCGGAGGCACTAGAGAAAGCCAGCCAGTGCCAGGCCGTGAAGAGAGTGGCCATGCAGCTAGTTTAAAGAAAGCTTGCTACTAAGCAGTGTTGGTGGCACTACCGTCTCTGTGGGCTAATCCAAGACCCATTCCCCTCACCTCTACACGGAGAATGACACTGACCACAGTGACTGGACACAGAGTATCCCACGAATTGGCCCCTCAAGAACCTCTTGGCTAGTGGTATCACACATGACACATCCATCATGCTTTCAGACAAGCAGGGCTTGCTCTAGGAACCAGCCCAGTTCCCTGGTCCCTGAGAGCTGACCTGTGTTCCAGGATCTCTGGGGGTTCTTATTAAAGTCTGAGGCCAAAAAGGTTACCCCAAGGACACTGGGTTGTAGACTCTTAGACCTGTGTGTATCTGCTCTAGAAGGGACTATAGTGCTTGTCTACTCAAATTTCTTAACTTGCAAGCAAACAGAAGGCAACATGACTATTAGGGGCCGAGTAGCATTGAATATATATGTATGTATTGTGCATATATATTTCATGTATATGTATATGCATGTATACAATGTTCTGTGACCTTTGAAGTGACGTGTCAACTCTGAAGTGACACACAGCTTCCAGGACTATGACTCTATGACATTAGTGTTAGCAATCAGTCATTCCCTCTGGCTTGCCCTAGGGACCCGCCATTAGCTTACATCATCTCTGCCACTGCTAGGTTGGCCAGTGTGTAAAAGGGCGCCCAGCCACCCCAGATCTCTCTCTCTCTCTCTCTCTCTCTGTCTCTGTCTCTGTCTCTCTCCAACCCCTGTCATCTTCCTGTCTGCCTCTCTCTTTCTCTCATGTCCCGACTCTGAGATGGCCTTTTGCCTTCCTAGCCCTCAATGACCCTCTACACTAGATCTGTTGCAATGCCTAATTTCTTAGCAGCACACCTTGTCATAGGTGCACCCACCCTCGCCACATTCCTCCTGTGGTGGGTATGGCTGTCTCTATTAGCTTTCTCAGCACTGTGAAGGTGGGGGGGGGGTCTGCAGATAACCGTGAGCTAGAATCAGGGTCCCTCTCTGCTGGGCAGGGCAGCAGAGCATGAGCCATCCTATGGGTCCACACCCAATGTCTTCCATGAAAACTTGATACTCACCTGAAGGATGACCCAATGCCCTCTGGTGGCAGCTTTCTCCAGAGCCTTTTCTGCCACCAGCTCCTGACCTTGCCCTAGAGACACATTGTGGAATTTTCCAGAGTCAATTGTAAACCCAAGTCTCTTGCCTGTTGGAGAATACAACATGGGGGGGGGGAGTTGGGGTTGGGGAGAGACAAATGTTAACTTGAGAGGGGAGTCTGGAATTCTGTGGTCTAATGTACATTTGTGGTCATAGCTGCCACCTCATAGGTCACTTTCCTATGAATCTTAATGACCTGCCTATTGTTTCCACTGGCGTTATTTTGAGCTCTCTCCAGATGCCTCCCTACAAGCATTTTGAAAAGCCTGTAGAAGCCAGTTCCTTTGGTTTTATGATAATGAAGCTTTTGACATTTTGATAGATGGCAGCATTGTTCTCCAGCTTTCTAAACTCCTACAGGAGTAGCAGTTTTTCCCCTAAGAAAAAGGAGCAACATGTGGTAGAAATCACATCCGTTTTCGGAGGGATTGGCTCATTGGGTAAATGCCCTGGCTCTCACCTTGTGAGGCTGCATTTAAATGGAGCCCAGGCAGGTCACAGCTACATTAACCTGGTATTCCTGGAGCAGGCCATGGGGAGTAGTGCCTCACACAGCTGAATAGGCTTGCCCTAATGACCATTATTTAGTCACAGGGGGTACAAGATTACGGGAGCATGGAGAAAATTGCCCTCTGGCCCTCATCTCGTCAAAAGGTGGGAAACAGTACAAAAGAAGCTCGCATTATGCCAACCAGATGAATGTTCGGTTGGAGAAATGCTCCAGACTACAGTGTTATTAGTTTTGCATTTTCCACACACCCAATCTCCAACAAATGAAAAAGAAAAAAAAAAGATAACCTAACAGAAAGTGTGGGCAGGGGCTGCAGGCCGGAGGAGAGGGTGAGGCCAGCGAGCCTCCTGGCAACTCACCAAGCACCTCCAGGTCTTTAAGGGCGTCAACGCCTGGAGACAGGATGAAAAACACCGGCGAGGTGGGGCTGCTCTCTTCGAACGCTTTGCCCAGATCCACCCTAGTCCTCTCCACATACTTTGCACCCAGCTTCTCTTCCACAAAATTTCTGTTTAAGAAAAGAAAGTGCAAAAAACCAGAACAAAACAAAACAACAGCAACTCCCCCCTCCCAACAAAATAAAACAAAACAAAAAAAAACCCGACTTAACTTGAGAAGTGTCACTGTGTTCCCTCCAGCATAAGAAACAAACCGCAGCAAGAGGTGTCTTTTTAGGAGAGCCACAGGAACGCAGGTAGATGTATGTAGATTTATGAAATTACCTCCGACTCTGAGACACTGAGAATCAGATGCCTACCTTGCATTTTGGGGTCCCCTTCTGAGTACCATCAGCTGTCCACATATGGCTTTTGTGACCCCCAAAACCTCCTGCCAGATTCCCCCATTACTTATTAACAGTTCATTAGATTTGCCACAGTGCAATTTTCCAGCCTGCTGGGCTTCTCATGAATATACAAATGCTTTTTGGGGTGTTTCTAACAGGGAAGTGCAATTAAGCGGGAATTATTTTCCAGCAGCATCAGACCTAGCAGAAAGCAAGTACTCCGAAGCAGAACAAACTCAAAAGGCCAGGGCTCCACAGAGGCCTCTGCAAAGGGAAAGACTGGCCAAACTAGAGAAAGCAAAGGAAAAGACCTGAGGCACATGGACACTGTCTGGGATGGGGGCGGGGGTGGAGGGGTGGGGGCGGGGGTGGAGAGGTAGGGGTGGGGGCAGGGGTAGAGGGATGGGGTCGGAGGTGGGGGGGCGGGTATGGGTTGGGGGGGTGGTGGAGGAGTGGGGGCGGGGGGTGGAAGGGTGGGGGTGGGGTTTGGGGTGGAGGGGTGGGGGCGGGGGTGGAGAGGTAGGGGTGGGGGGCAGGGGTGGGGGCAGGGGTAGAGGGGTGGGGTCGGAGGTGGGGGGGCGGGTATGGGTTGGGGTCGGGGATGGGGGGGCAGGTATGGGTGGGGGTGTGGAGGGGTGAGGGCAGGGGTGGAGGGGGCGGGGAGGACGAGCACACAGGGGATGAAGCTGAGAACTCTTTGGTTGGTGAACTCAAAGGAAATAAAGACTGGTGTGAACGAAACAGCTTATTACCATTTAGAGGCCAGGAGGGCTGAGAGGAAGGCCTCTGAAACCGCCCTGTAGGCTGTGCGTTCTGCTTTTAAAGTGTGATGACTGTAAAGTTACAGGGCTTGCTTTTTGTTTGACACGCAAAGCCTTCAGAGCGAACGGACAGCTAGTACATAAAGGTGATGGACACGGACGATGTGTGCGACCTCAGGACCCTCCAAGGCTGTTGTCCCACACCGCTTCCTCATCCCGCAAACTCAGTCCAGAACCGAGCTTCTCAGAAGGGTGTGCGGAGGCTGCAGATGAGCCAGCTCACCGTTCCTTTAGTGTTTAGCAAAGTAACAGTATTTAGAACTGAAATCTTAGCAGAATTCCTCCTTAGTCCCAGGGCCCGGTTCCTGCATCGCCGAAAAGGCCCACTACTCACCTCAGGGCATACGCCATCCTGTCAGGCCGCACTGCTCTCAAAATAATCAGTTTCTGTATTAAGCTTCTCTTCTTCCATTCCTGCGGTAAGTTTGCCTTTTCTGGACACTCAGATTCTACCCATTTCCTCCACTGCTTGGCAGACCCTTCCACATCTCGGTCTAGGCCTCGGAACTCCTCCATGAGGGCAATGGCCTGCAACACAGCGTGAAGAAAAAACCTCCGGCTGATGGCAGGGAACACAGGAACATGGCCCACGGCTTGAGACAGGCATGGGCAGTCCTCCTGTCCTCTCAAGATGTCCTGAGTGCTTTCCTGTCCTGCTTGGAACTGAGGTTCAGTGACAACCTCCGGGTCTCTGGCCTTGTTGAGTTTGGACATGCTGCAAATCCGTCATTCTAAAGCAACAGCTGAATTAAAAATACAATTTTCTAAAACTGTTATCTAGGGCAGTGATTCTCAACCTTCCTAAAGCTGTGACCTTTTAATACAGTCCTTCATTTTATAGTGACCCTGCCCCCACTACACTTATTTTTGTTATTTTGTTATTTTTGTTGCTACTTCATAACTGTAATCCTGCTGTTATGGATTGTGGTATGAACATCTGAAGTGCAGGATGTCTGATGTGCAACCCCACAAAAGGTTTGCAACCCACAGTGAGGACAGCTAAGCCAGGGGCTGAGCAGGTGGCTCAGTGGAGTGGTTAAGAGCAGCTTGCTTTAGCTTAATACCTGAGTTCAGTCCTCAGCATCCACACTGGGCCCCTTAAAGTCTCCTGTAAACCAAGGTCCAGAGGATCCAATGTCCTTTCTGGACTCACTGGTCACATGCATCAATAGCCATACGCAGATACACAGACACACAGACACACAGACACACAGACTCACAGACACGCAGACTCACAGACAGGCAAACACACAGATTCATAGACACTGAGATAACACAGACACATAGACACACAGACTCACAGATACACAGACTCGCAGACTCACAGCCACACAGACTCACAGACACACAGACACACAGACTCCCAGACACACAGACACAGACACACAGACTCACAGACACGCAGACTCACAGACAGGCAAACACACAGATTCATAGACACTGAGATACACAGACACATAGACACACAGACTCACAGATACACAGACTCGCAGACTCACAGCCACACAGACTCACAGACACACAGACACACAGACTCACAGACACACAGACACACAGACACATAGACACACAGACACACAGATTCACAGACTCACAGACACGCAAACATGCAGACATACAGACACACAGGCACACAGACACAGACACACGGACTCACAGACTCACAGACTCACTGACATACAGACATACAGACACACAGACACACAGACACACAGACTCACAGACTCACAGACACATAGACACACAGACATACAGACTCACAGACTCACAGAGACACAGACACGTAGACATACAGACTCACATACACGCAGACTCACAGACACACAGACACACAGACTCACAGACACACAGACTCACACTCACAGACACACAGAGATTCACACCATTTTTTTAATCTGAAAAGAACTAAATATACTATAAAAATAAAGCATAAGTTATTTTCAGTGCATGGGCGCATTTTCTAGCAGAGCTTAGTGTGTGCTCATCTTCAACCAGAGCCAGGGAGAAGAAAAGCTCGCAACAATAAGATCTGGCCGGCAAATAGAGCGAGGATCAGCTGTGCATAAACACTTTACCATTTGTGTATTTGCATATATGTATGTAGTGTGTGCATGTGCATGTATGTGTGTGTATGTGCACAACCATGTGTGCTCATGCATGCATATGCACATGTGGAAGCCAGAGGTGGATGCTGGGCATCTTACTCAGTCAGCATCATTTTATTATTGCTACTGTCAGTCTCTACATCATCATCATATTATTATTATTATTTTTTTTTAAGACAGGGTTTCTCTGTGTAGCCTTGGCTGTCCTGGACTCACTTTATACACCAGGCTGGCCTCGAACTCACAGTGATCCACCTGTCTCTGCCTCCCCAGGGTGACTAAAGGTGTGCGCCACCACACCTGGACATCATCATTATTATTAATGCCATTAGGAGATCCAAGACTGTGTTTCTCTGTGTAGCCCTGGCTGTCATTCTGTAGACCAGTCTGGCCTTGATATCAGAGATTTGCTTGTTTCTGCCTCACGAGGGCTGGAATTAAAGGTGTATGCCACCACCATCTGGCTAACCAACTTTATGTTTTGAGACAGGGTCTCTCCTTTAATCTGGAGTTTACCAATTCAGCCATGTCTGCTGGCCGGCAAGCTCCAGGGACCCTCCTGTCCTTGCCTTCCCAATGCTGGGATTACACAATCATTGCCACCACACCTGGACTATGTGGGTGCACTTTGCCAATTGAACCATCTCTCTAACCCTAGCTTAACTACTTTATAGTAAGAATAAACTACTATGTTATGCTATTTCAAAATCTAGTGAGAAAAGTCATAGAACTATAATAAAAATGAAACAGAACAAAGGAACTAGATTTAACTAAATTAAAAACTATCTTTTATATCCTTTGATATCAAAGGTCATGACAGACTGTACATAGTCATTAATAACTTTTCTCCCATACATAGACCAAAATCTCCTTTATCTTTGGACAAGAAAACAGGCAATTAGATAATACAAAGTATATGTCATGTTTCTACAATGTAAGTGTAGATCATCATCTTTGTTTGATAATTTGTCTTTCTACATTAAAGAAACCTACTGTTTAAAAGAAAAAGGTTTAAGAACTGAGAGAGCAAATTCCTCACATACCTTAACAGCACTCCAGGACTGAGCATTTAGAAAATCAACCGGACTCGAGTACGCATGCTCAACTGTGAACCGAAGCAGGAAGTCCAACTCAAGGGGGTCGATCTCCCTCCTTCTCAGCAAAATCTTGAGAGAACACACATGTGCAAAGATGAACTGGTGTCCATCGATATAGCACCGCACAGAGCCTCTGCCAAGCAGGCATGGCTGCTAAGGATCCTAGCAGCTCTGTATTTGAAATGGACTCTTAGATTATGCAGATGATCTCAAGACCAAAGCAGCAACGGATAGAAAATACTGTGAGAGTTCATTTTTCCCAGTTCCACCACCCACAGCAATAAACAACAACATATGTGGCATGCGCTTTTATGTCTACCCCACTGGACCAGCACTAACAGCACGCTCAGTTCATCAGAACCTGGTGTCATTTTCTCTCCTTATCACCAACTCCTTTATTTAAGCAACTGGAGCATGAGACTCGAGTGGGGCTTTGTTTACTTAATTATTGTGCTAGAGAATTTTAAATTGTATTGTTAACTGACAAATATATGAATACGTATATGTATCTATATGTATGAAACAAAATGTGATGCTTTGATACATGGTTACATCATGGGGTGGATGGTTAAGTTAAGCTAATTGACTTATTACATCATGTATTCGTCATTTTTAAAAACTTACCTTTTAAGAAAAACATTACCTTTACACAATGGGATTGTTTGTAGCCTAAAGTAGAAATTCTGTTGCTAGCAACATGGATTAACCCAATGTGAGTTTTTTTTTTAACAGAACTTTGAGAATCTAATAACTCCGACCTAGGAAGGTGGCTTATAGGAACTGAAAACATTGCTTAGAGTAATGGATGTCAGTTCCACCCACCAACGTACGGTAGCAAAAGCCATGGCGTGCTCGGCTTCCTTGTCACCAAAAGACTCTGAGCAGGCTTTTCTGTTTCCCCTTGGCAGCAGGAAAGCGTACACGAAGCCAAGCTGTCAGCGGAGGTTTCAGGGATGCTCGAGTGACTGGTGAGCTCACCTGAAAGGCCATCTGGGACAGAAACGTGAGCTTGTCCTTCTCAAACAGGGCTTGGCTGACGTAGAGGAAGGTGGCGTGGGTGATGCTCTCTGTGAGGACACAGATGCGTTCCTGAGTGTCCTCCGTCTTGTCAGCCTGCTCAATGGCTCTGAGGAACAGTGTGTTGAAAGCCTGCAAGGGCCAATGTAGCGATTAGAGTGTTACGTCATGCTTGCTGTCTAGCTAACCTCAGATACACAAGGATACGGTTTACTCTTTGTCTATGGGGAGAGAGGACAAGGTAGGACTTTTATGACACTTACAGGAGCCGCTCAAACATCCTGAGAGGTTGTGCCATACAGAAAGTGCTCATTCAAGGTTTGATGTCATGATTCCTGTGTATGCGCATGCACGTGTGTGCATGTGTGTGTGTGTGCATGTGTGTGTGTTCACATGTGTGCATGCGTATTCGACAGAGTCTTCTGTTATTTACCCTGGCTGCCCTAGAACTCACTTTGTAAACAAGGGTGGCCTTGAACTTATGTCAACCCTAGGATTATAGGTGTGTGTCACTATGCCTAGTTCGTGACCCTTATTAAAATGATTCTACAAAATCTACTTGCATTTCCTTCTTATACCACCCTCTCTCCTTCCAAACATATGCTTCAATTTATTACTTTCAAGATATATTTAAACACCTATAAAATTCTACCACTGTAGCTATTTTAAGTGTATAGGAGAATTAAAGTATGTCACCAACTTCAGATCCTTTTCATCCTGCAAAGCGGAGTCTCTGACCACTCTGCTTTGCGTTCGTGGGTTTGACTGCTCTAGGCGTGTCACGTGGGTGGAGTCAAGCCGTGTTTATCTTTGTGACTGGCCTATTTCCCTCAGGTAATGGCTTCCAGGTTTACCATGTCATAGCACGCCTCAGATTTCCCTTCCTTTTAAGGGCTAACTGGAATACCGTTGCACGCATAGGCCACGCGGTAATCCACTCACTCGCTGACAGCCATGTGGAATGGCTCCATCGCTGCAGTGAAGACAGGTCTTGGGTTTTCTCTTCAAGGGCTCTCTTATTTTGGACATATACCCAGAAGTGGGGTGGCTGCTGGCTCACACCGCCACTCCATTTTTAATTTTTGAGGAGATTTCACCCTGTTTTCCATGGGTGCAGAACTGTCCTACATCCCCAGGCAGTGTGTGAGGGGACTGCAACCTCGTCACATTTCGTCGTCACCGTCATCGTTGTAGCCTCTCGGAGGTGACACCGATTATAGCTTTGACTTGAATCTCCCTAGTCAGTGATGCCATTTCATCTCTTCTGTAGTGAAACGTCTACTCAGGTTGTTTTGATGAGGTTATTTGTTCTTTGCTCACTGCTTTTGGGATGTCCAATGATAATCGCTTCTTTACTACTTAATTTCATGTCTGACTACCATGATGGGTGGACTTGCACACACCTGCCTCTCTACTCGGATGTATTTTAAGTGTGAGAGCACAGAATGATTTGCTTTGTGGTATGTACACGTGAAAGTAAAATCCTATGATGTCAGATACACAGAATAAGTACCAGCCTCACATATGTTTGGTAAGTGCTCTACTGCTGAGCTACATCCTCAGTCCTCTCTTATCTGTTACTAACCTTGGCGGTCACACACGTGTTTAGAAGCTGGAGGTCAGCCTCAGGCATTGCTTTGTGAGATGGGGTTTACCACTAGTCTAGAGCCACCCACTTAGGCTGTGTTGGCTGGTTAGCACCGCCCACGCAGTTAACGTGTTTCCACCTCCACCTCCTCTTCCTCCCACCATGCCTGATGCCACAGATGGGTGCTGGGAGTTGAACTCGGGTCCTCATGCTGGTGTGGCAAGCACTTTACCAGCTGAGCTGTCTTCTAGCCCTCGAACCCCTCTATTGTCACCTCCACAAAGCGTCCTAAGAGCTTCCTGTAGTGATTCCTAACACACAGACACACACAAACACACACAGATACACACACACAGACACACACATACACACACACACAGACACACACACACAGACACACACACACACAGACACACACACACAGACACACACACACAGACACACACACAGACACACACACACACAGACACACACACACACACACCTGTGCCCCAGTCCCAGTCCACAGACCCAGCTCTGCCACTGTAGATTACCTTTTCTCTAATCTCTCACACAAGATTTACACGGTCAACATTTGTCAGTACCTGCTGCTTCCTAGCATGACAGTTAACGAAAAACAACGATGTGTGCACCCGTAGCTCATTCCTTTATATTCTGAGAAATTCATTTGGATTATTTATAAATTTTGACATAGAAAATGTCTTTGAACACCATGATCAATTTCTCTGTGAGTATTTGTATTCCTATTTCTCTTACTCCACACCTGCAGTAAAAAAATGTGAGATCACACTGTGCCCTGAACAGGGAGTCACCAAACTGTCCTCCAAAATGACTTAGGAAGCACCATCTGGTCAAGCAACGCTTTTCCCGGCAGAGCTGCAGCGTCTTATCTTTGCTGAGCATTTAGCCGCTCCCAGCCGCATGTAGCAAGTCCTCAGCCGGCCTGGATTTGGCATTTCTGTAGTGGCGGTTGGACATTTTCAAGTTCTCACGCGGCATGTGCGTGTCTTAGCTCTGCACGTCTGGCCAGCCATGTCGCTGAGTGATCGATGTCCATCACAGACGCGGGCAAATTCTCCGTTAGACGCACGGACTGCGAGCTTTGGTTTTGCTAGTTCACAGGTCGTCTCTTCATGTTCCCAACAGTGTCCTCTAAAAGCCATAAGCCTTAAATGTGATGAGAGGAGTTTTAGCTCTGCAGCTGGATGCGGTACGTCCGTGTTTGGGAGGGGTTTTTCCGTAAGACTCGCAGGGGCGGCTCTGTGATGCCTCTCTAGCTGGGCGCGAGTTAATCTCGGCTGGCGCTACATTTTCTCTCTCTCTTCATGCACTGTTGCTGCGGTGACACCCAAGCACACTGTTGCCCCGCACTGACTTACGCAGAGTTGCACGCGACTACTCAGCAGGAGGCATGCTGGTTACGGGCTCCACACCGAACCTGGCGTGCGTTCACAGGAGTCTCCTGCCTTCACCCAGCCATCTGCTTGAGGCCTCCCAATGGCTTCTTGTTGCAGAGAGACTACCATGTAGACGTCCCACCGGCCTGAGATGCTCTAGCTAGCATCCAGTCCAGGCTGCCTTTCTCTTGGGGGCGTCTGTCCCTTGTAACCTTTGCCCTCACGGGCGTCAGCCTCTGGCCAGAGGTAGACCTTCACACCTGGAATCCCCAACCCTTTCAGGCCTCGCCCGGCCCTTTTTACCCGGCCCTTGTTGGGGTGGCCAATCTTCCCTTTCCTTCAAGCACTAGCTAGAAGCCGCTTTCTGTTTGTTGCTACGTGTATCTTTTCATAAGCTTAAGTGTCCATTAAAGACAGCTGTATGTCTACACATACACGGAGGCCAGAGAACTACTTGTGGAATTGTTTTCCCCTTCTGCTTTGAGGGGTCCAGGGATCGAACTCGGGAGGTCAGACATGGTGGAGCCTTGACCTGCTGAGTCAATTACTTAAGAATTTGAAATTTACATAGTGTTTAAAGTATTGGCCACAGCGATTACTGACATGTTATTTTGAGTGTTTTAAACAACACTTACTACTTATGGAAAAATAAAAAATACAAACCAGAAAATTTTACATAAAATACACTCAGGAAAAGCTA